>NW_024718183.1:3755156-3989460 GCF_018991925.1 Homarus americanus
CATTTTCACACAATTTATTATTATTATTATTATTATTATTATTATTATTATTATTATTATTATTATTATTATTATTATTATTATTATTATTATTATTATTATTATTATTATTATTATTATTATTATTATTATTATTATTACTACTACTGTACTCCTCTACTCATAAGTTAATTAGAAAATATCATTATACTTACTAAGGTAATTTACAAGTACACGTATAGTGGTATTTGCAGGTTGACGTTATCATTAAAAGGAGACATTACAAGTCTTACAAGTCCCTCTTCTTCTCTCTTATTAAGTCTTTGTTTACACTCCTGAGTCTCTTGGTCTCTCTTGCCAGGTCTTTGTGTGGTTCTCTCTTCTCTCGTTCTTTCTTTCCATTGCGTTGCTCCCCTTGAGGCCTCGTCTATCATGTTCCCTGTTTCTCATCTTCGAATACGGCTCTTGTCAGGTCTTCCGTCTTCCCCCAGGCGATACGTCTGTGTGTTTCAAAATCCCGCAGCAGTTTGGCATTTTCAATTTTCCAGGAGCCGGTGTCTGTTTGATGTTCTTATCTTTTATCTTCGTGGTCGAATCTATACTTTCTGCAGAAGTTGTCCATCCGAGCAAGGCAGACAATCCGCCTCCTCAACAGCTGGGCTATTTCTCCTTCTGCTCTGACTTTGTGACCACTTGTGATATTGTTTTCCCAGCTGGCATTCGACGTCGTTTTCCTAACTGGTACCCAACGTCGTTTCAACGCTAAATCAACGCTGGGCTAAATTCATTTCAAAATAGACCTATCATTAGAACAGCGTCGTATGCCAGCTGCTGTTTTGCTTTGCTTGAGCCTAACACACAGATGGTTCCTCCCTGTTAGCCTTTGATACTATCGGCTCCCCTTCCTGCCGTCATCAACAGCTCTTTCCTACACCTTTTTCCCCTCCTGCCCATTCCTCAACTAGAGCCCCATATCCTCGTCTTATTTTCCCTCACATATTGACCATGTAATATTTCCCCTCTTGTCCATCCAATTAACTTTTCATCTCCTAATTGCTTTTCATATTCAGTTGACGTTTGTTCATTTTCCATTATCAGGTGACTTTCTCTCCCTTCTTCCACGGGTCTTATTACTTTATTGGTATTCTCTTAATGTACTAAATTATCTCCATATCCTTTTCAATCACATTCCATCATTCTTGTTATTCCTCTCACGAGTTCCATTATGTCCTTATACGAAATGTTTATTGCCATCTAATGCAAATGATTTCATATTGTCCTTGATCATGTAGTATAAATTAGTAATATATATTTATTTGTATGTTATAGCGTCATGTCATGTACAGTCATATCGTGTCATGTCTTGTATACTCGTGTCATATCGTGTCATATCATGTTCTTGTTCACATTCTCGTGTTCCTGTGGGTGTAGCGTCCCTCATCCAGTGTCCATCTCCCTATTGACAGAAGACTATTGTTTGACGTCTCCCTATAGAAATATTTCCATCATTCAATCTCACATTCAGTATACGTAGTTTAATTATTTTTCCTCGCTATTATTAATTAACATTACTATTACTAAGAGCGAAGCTATATTTACTATACCAGCACCAGGTATATATTTATTCAGCTTAATTGTTGGTCAAAAACGTTATCTCTCACTCAGTCATTCAGTCAGTCATTCAGTCAATTAGTTAGTCAGTCAGTCAGTCATCAATACCCATTTTCAAACAGTTGACTGAAGTAATTAACTCAATAAGATAATCACTAGTGTGTCTCCTGGCCTGACGTCCACCCTGGTGTCGGCTCACTACCCCAGCACCACGCCTCCTACACCGACTATAGTAAACTGTTTGATTTTTTTCTGCCTAAACCCATAACTTTCATCGGATCCTGAACATTTCCAATTTAGCGTTGTCCTCCTTCAATATTAACATATCATCATTTTGCTGTAATATACTCCACGTCCTTCCACGACTAATTTCTGTGAGTATCGTTCACTGATTGAAAGTTTTGACACTAAACTAATTTTTGGGAGAGCTTGAAGGACCTGGGTCTTTAAGCATCGTTCACTATGTGTCTAAACGAGATAACAACTTTAAACAAACTAGGAAAGACTGTACTATGTTAGTTTGGTTTCTCTTGTGTTGATTACTTTAGTTCTTGAGCCGCTGAGATACTTTCCATTACTGTCTCGTAGTGCTGGTGGTTTGCTACTGCTCCCCCCGTGTCCACACTCCCGTACAGTCGTTGACGGGAAGCTTCAAACATTCCTTCCCTCCTCTTAATAGTGGACACGTCTCTCGTATATAACCCTGATCTTTGCTGTTGCGTCTGTCAGTCTCTATTTCAACTCCTCTCATACTACTCTAATGCCGCTCCTGTAATGCCGCTCCTCTAATGCCGCTCCTGTAATGCCGCTCCTGTATTGCCGCTCCTCTAATGTCGCTCCTCTAATGCAATTTTAATACTTTGGTGCTCAGACCAGAGAAGCGCGCCACTATAAGCAGAAGTTAGTTTATAAACGTGTCACTAGAGGGCGGAGGAGGAGGCTATCAGACGCTATTTAATGACCATATTGGCGCTGTTATCTATGGCCCGGTCATAGTTCTAACACCATATTTCCCATAATCTTTCTCGCTAAGTATCCGCTTTAAGGTATCACGTCTTCCTCTGCAGTCTCCCCTACCAACGTAAACAACAATTTTCCGCTCTCCTTCCACTTCCTTCTATAAATCCTCTGTACCTTGACTACTGCCATCCTAGCTATTATTTGTCTCCCTGTGTGACGCAGTGAGTGTGTGTGTACAGAAACAATTTTCACTTTCCCTAAAATCGTTTGATCTCTCACTGTACCTTGCGTAATTAGGGTCGGTCGTGCGTGTTTCCTCTACCGCCGCTCTTATATGCCATTTCCTACAACTGTGAGTAAAAGCTTCATATACAACAGTTCTCATTGTCGTGTAAGTACAGCAGGTGTACTGTCTGCCACTCCCGAGTCTGGTTTAATTGCTCGACCTACTTCTTGTTTCAGTGGTACTTCATTACCTGCATTGTTGTCAGTAAGGTCTAGACTGTACCTGTGTGCTGCGTCTTCTACAAACTTGTGACCTTTGACCCTAAGAATACATGACGAAGAACATACAAACATAAATACATCTGGCTCGTGACCTTGACCTCTGACCTTATTAGCATAATCATAGTAACTTCAGAGTTAATCATGTAGATCCACTACATAATTCAGGTAATTCCATCAACGTGTGTAATAATATTATTAGAAGTAATTACATGATTATAATAGTGATGCCAATAATAATTATATCTGATAATTTATAATAATAATAATAATAATAATAATAATAATAATAATAATAATAATAATAATAGTCAGGTAGAAAAATAAATAATGTTAATGATCACAAAGAAGTAGAATGATGAACACAATCACCAACAGGTAGAATGATCATTAAGACGACTGTTAGAGAGACAAAGTACTGTACCCACTCAGGAGACACAGCATTACCAGGTCCAAACTAAACCAAACAGACTGTACTGTAACTAACAGGCAGAGTATTACCATCAGCCAGCCCATTGCAACACTGACTGGTATAAGCAAAGGACTTCTCGGGGGAAATCATCTTGTAAAAAATATGTTTAAAGAAAAACGAAAAGCGGAACATTAGCCTTTGGGGACGAGGAGGAATTTAAGATTTTTTCTAGGGAGGGGTGTGATGGGGGTGAGGGTGAGAGGGGAGAGGGGGTATGTGGGTGAGATAGAGAGGAGAGCGAGTGTAGGTGAGAGGGAGGCGAGCGAGTACGGGTATGGGTGGGCGAGAGAGATGAGGTTGGCTGGAAGTGTTTGGGTGAGTGGGGAGGGTGAAGGTGAGTGGGGAGAGTAAAAAGGTGTGTGGGTGAGTGGGTAGGGTGAAGGTGTGTGGGTGAGTGGGGAGGGTGAAGGTGTGTGGGTGAGTGGGGAGGGTAAAGGTGTGTGGGTGAGTGGGGGGGTAAAGGTGAGTGGGGGAGTAAGAAAGTATATGGATTAAAGGGGGAAGTGAGAGGGAGTATGTGGAAGAGAGTGATGGAGTGGGTGAGTGAGAAAGGAGTAGGTCATGGAATTGTGAAAGTGAGAGGTAGAGTAAGAGAAGGAGTAAAGAGGTCACCATTACACTAAACGCACGTGTCAGTATATTCATATTTCGTCACCACAAGATATTATCGACATTACTAAAGGATAAAACACACACACCTGCTCGGCGCTACAACCTCGATATTTTCCACAAGCTGTGTAAATTGACGAGTCTCCCGGACAATGGTGGAAGGCTCTTTGTTTTTTTAGGGGGTGGACGGGGGAAGTGAGGCTTTTGTCCGGTACACACAAAAAAACTTTTTTATGGCTCTCTGTGAACCATTGCAAAATCCTGCTCAATCAGATGATCTGAAACTGCAGCAGCTCAGTTCGACTAAAGCAGCAGCAACATTGTTCTGTATGTAGAATAAACAACTGAATGTAAGTCGGGGTAAATGTTGTGAGGCACAGATGATAACGAAGTATAATGGTCGTAACAATACAAGGTGTAGCTAACACCACAACCACACACCTCAGTTAACAAGTTGTATGACACAATGTCCAGGAATAATACAAAATGATAGGATAACTCGCCAACTGCATTGGTTAACTATTACCCGGGAACACGATCTACGCGTTGATTAACTCCAGAATCACAATTACTGTTGGGTAGACAGAGACAAATACCGTGAAGAAAATAACCTAGGGATCTACTGTAAGCCGGGACCACTTGCTTGTGAGGTGACCGTGCTGACCATTACATTACCGGCCACCTCGTATGATTACGTGTTATGTCTGTCAACTGTTCAAGAGCGCCAAATGTAGAAAACTCTCAGCTGTGCAGACAGTCACTCGATTCACCGGCTCTTGAGCGCAGGTCTAAGATAACAGACAATCAACTTGCTATACCTCACCCAAGATTGCCCTCATATCCCCCGTCTCATCCGCTCTCGAGCGCTCCCTCATCCTTCCAGATATTGCCAGTCAATTTACCAGCGTCGCTTTCCTCCCATAAGGACGAACGCTCCTCCCAGGACGTAATCCCTCACTGACACAGGGCGGGCTGTCAGCCTTCCTCTACCACGACAACATCGTGTGCTTTTATAACCATTTATGTCTCCACCTGTAAGACTCTGTGTACGTCTCCACCTGCATGATTCTGTGTGCACTCTTCCACCTGCAACATCTGTGTGTACTGTACGTTTCCGCCTTCAAGATCTGTGTGTGTTTCCACCTGCAAGATTATATGTACGCTTCCACAGTAAGATATGTGTGCATCTCCACCTGCACGACTCCTTGTACACACTGCAGCCTTGAGCCGCCCAAGTTGAAGGTCACTTACGTCAGATCTTCAAATTTGTCTCCTGAACTTGAGGTTGAACCAGAGAGCAACAGCGACTAAGTGATCACTAATGAACGAGACTCGAGAGGCTCAGATATACTGGAGAGAGAGATAATCAAGAGCAACCTTGTCGTCACAACACGCAATAGTTCTGTAAGAAATGTGATATAGGAATCATAGATCATTTTTCACCGCCTCTTTCGCTCTCTTCACGACCAACAGATTAAACTTAATAACTGAGGCTTCCTGATGAGGGACAACAGAAACTGTGTCGTACTCTCATAAGACGCTGCTGTTGCTCTAACTACGAACACAACACATTGATCTTATCTGAGTGACGTAATTCTCCTCCGTCCATGATCATTAATGTTTCCTGAACAGAGTGGCTCACTGTCGTAGATACAGCTCAATGTTAGGTGGCTGAGTGGGTACAAGGCACTATATACCCAGCACAGAAAACACGAGTTCGATCATGTGGTGAAGTAAGGTTGATGAGGCGTTATTATATATTGTGAAGAAGACGCGAGCACTCTGTCATGTCAGGGATCCTCTCCTCTGTCATGTCAGGGATCCTCTACTCTGTCATGTCAGGGATCCTCTACTCTGTCATGTCAGGGATTCTCATTTGGTTGTTGTGCTGTTCTTTCTCCTTACTTTATTTATTGCCTTATTCAATTCTATAAATGGCTTCCCTGAATTAATAACTGACCAGAATAATCCTGCACCTCTGGCACCCCCACCTAGCACAGGACAACCACTGATTACACCACCACCATTGAAAAAACATTCCAGTTGTATTTCTTTTTTATCTCTTCTTTAAATCTTCACTCTCAACACTTTCATCATCCACAGCACCGCACCTCACCTAAGAATCCTTCACTCAACACTAACTGCCATTATTACTTCCTTCCAAAATGATCTTGACACTGAATATTATCGCCATACACACACTGTAAATATCTCCTCTCCACAAAGACACACACACACACACACACACAACCAAGAACAGTATAGTGTCAGCTTTAAACGCCTGATATCCCAGCTGAGGACACAACCTGGGTCCGGAGCTCCTTGACCTTCTAACATGCTCGTCTGTGTTCAGTATATGCCTCCGGTGTGTGTTAGGGACGATCATGTTACAAATGCTGTATACTGCCGTTTTAAATGTACGCAGAGGCAGGTAATGAGGCTTTCGTGCAGTTACTAAAACAACTTTAGAGAATTTAAAACAAATATATGTATCTTTTTGGGACACACACACACACACTGCGTCAGGTGTGGTCGGGATTAACATTCAGTATAATTGGCTTGTTATCAAAACACCAACCAAAAACAACAGGAATATGACCCCGGCCAAAAAAGATAACAATATACACAGGAATTCAGAGTACGTCGCTGAAGAGGAGAGAGAGGGGGAGGAAAGAGGGAGGGAGGCAGGGAGAAGGGAGGGAGGGAGAAGGGAAGGAGGGAGAAGGGAGGGAGGGAGAAGGGAAGGAGGGAGGAGAAGGGAGGGAGGGGAGGCAGGGAGAAGGAGGGAGGCTGGGAGGGAGGCAGGAGAAGGGAAGAGGGAGAAGGAAGGAGGGAGAAGGGAGGAGGGAGAAGGGACGGAGGGAGGGAGGGAGGCTGGGAGGGAGAAGGGAGGGAGGGACAGTTGACTAACACCATCTACCTCATCATACAGTATATTCCTCACTACCTGCTCAGCCTTACCTGCCTTCCATAATGAAACTAAATATCCTCTCAGTTTTTGACCCCCAGTACCTCGGTGTCTCATTATACGTCGTGTCCAAAATGGGTGAGGCAATAAGTGTGTTTATTCCTTCTGTTTTCATTTTGACAGCGTAGATAATGACATGTAACCTTAAACCAATCGCTAGGTAGCTTAAAGATGACATCATAGACCATCGACCAATCGCCTGGAAGCTCAACAATGACTTCAGAGATTACCCGCTACATGTCGATCACTACTAGATTTAAACCCCTCGAGTGTGATGGCCAAGTCCCTGACGACAGTGAAGAAGCCCCATGTAGATATAGCATTATCCTTTGGGCAAGCTGACTCAATCCTGGAATATAATGGTCTAATTCCTGAAGTAGGATTCCTTAACCCATTGAATGCTTTGGTCTATTCCCTTTAGTAGAATTGTACCTGGTGGTGGTGGTGAGGGGGGTTGAAGTCATCATACTCAAGGGGTTAAAGCATCAGACACGATATCCAACTGAGCATCATGATAGAGAGAGGCGGGGAAAGCATTATACACTCAACATTGATCAAATAAACATTCATTGTATTTTCCCATATCATTTCAATATCTTATTTAACGTAATGTTATAACTAATTACTGATTCAAGGGGCAACCCAGCTGGCAATTGAGATTCAATAATAATAACTCGGTGATAATTAAAGTGATGGAAGAAATTCATAATATAGAAAGACTTTAATTTGAACCACAATATAGTTTTTTTATATGACAACTTTTGATCAAGAAATGGCGGCAATAAATACTGTATCTTAGTTAAGAGTTTTTCCTTGTTGATGATATGGGCTTTATATCTGGGAGATTCCTTACAGACAGACAAACACACGTAAAACAATAAACAAAACAACCAAACACACGTAAAACAATAAACAAAACAACGAAACACAAGTAAAACAGGCAGGAACATACAGGAGTCAATCCGCAGTCTTAAGAAATGAAAAGTTGAAAATTTAGGAAACGTTTCAGTCTTTAGTAACGCGTGAAGCTGTAATCCTCCCGTGTTCGTATTCCACTTACTTTTGTTCACTTACTTTTAATGCCATTATTTTTTATTACAGTTCATTTATCTATTTTCAATGTTGTAAAGAGCTTATGTGAGGGTGTGCTATTTCTTACCTTGGAGGGAGCGTCAAGTGGAGGGGCTGTCAAGTGGACCCAGTTAAGTGGAGGGGCTGATAAGTGGACCCAGTAAAGTGGAGGGGCTGATAAGTGGACCCAGTTAAGTGGAGAGGCTGTCAAGTGGACCCAGTTAAGTGGAGGGGCTGTCAAGTGGACCCAGTTAAGTGGAGAGGCTTCCAAGTGGACTCAGTTAAGTGGAGGGGCTTATGAGTGGGCTCAGTTAAGTGGAGGGACAGATAAGTGGACTCAGTAAAGTGGAGAGGCTGTCAAGTGGACCCAGTTAAGTGGAGGGGCTGATAAGTGGACCCAGTTAAGTGGAGGGGCAGATAAGTGAACTCAGTGAAGTGGAGAGGCTGTCAAGTGGACTCAGTTAAGTGAAGGATAGCCAGCTAGGTGGAGGGACAATTAACCAGGTGGAGGCACAACTCATTACCAGCAAGTCATTAGCATCAACACACAGGTAAGGTAAATGTTGAAGTAATTAATGAAGGTTATTAGTAAGACGAATAGAATGGATAAGAGACGTGATGAACAACGTGTAATAGAGAACATAGCCCGAGAAGGATTACTGTTTAGTGATAGATGGGGAGGTGGATGATCGTATATACAGACAGAGGTAAAAACATTCTGAGGGAACTTGTCCTCTTGACGGTACAGCGGACTAGAACGTGTGTGTGTGTATGTGTGTGTGTGTGTGTGAGGTCGTGTGTGTGTGTGTGAGGTCGTGTGTGTGTGTGTGTGTGTGAGGTCGTGTATACATTTATTTTTAACAAGGTAAATAGTAGAAGCAGAAAGATTTATATGTAAATAAACACAAAATAAAAAACATTCACATCAAAAACGAAGCAACAACAACAAAAACAACAACAACTACAACAACTACAACAACAACAACTACAACAACAACAACTACAAACACCATAACATTGTAGGGAAGAACCTCGTTAAATATTTGTCGATATAAAACAAAAATAAACAACAAACTTGGGATCAAACAAGCTATACAAGGCAACGAAGCAATTGTTTTTTTTTCCTTTTTCAATAACATTTTCAGAGAGGAAAATAATTATATCGAAGAATTACTGTAGCTACTAAATGGTTACTGTAGCTACTAAATGGTTACTGTAGCTACTAAATGGTTACTGTAGCTGCTAAATGGTTACTGTAGCTACTAAATGGTTACTGTAGCTACTAAATGGTTACTGTAGCTACTAAATGGTTACTGTAGCTACTAAATGGTTACTGTAGCTACTAAATGGTTACTGTAGCTACTAAATGGTTACTGTATGGTTACTACTGGCGTAGCTAAATGGTTACTGTAGCTACTAAATGGTTACTGCTACTAAATGGTTAAATGGTTGGTTATTGTAGTTACTACTAAATGGTTACTAACTAATGGTTACTGTAGCTACTAAACGGTTACTGTAGCTACTAAACGGTTACTGTAGCTACTAAATGGTTACTGTAGCTACTAAATGGTTACTGTAGTTACTAAATGGTTACTGTAGCTACTAAATGGTTACTGTAGCTACTAAATGGTTACTGTAGCTACTAAATGGTTACTGTAGTTACTAAATGGTTACTGTAGCTACTAAATGGTTACTGTAGCTGCTAAATGGTTACTGTACCTACTAAATGGTTACTGTAGCTACTAAATGGTTACTGTAGCTACTAAATGGTTACTGTAGCTACTAAATGGTTACTGTAGCTACTAAATGGTTACTGTAGCTACTAAACGGTTACTGTAGCTACTAAATGGTTACTGTAGCTACTAAACGGTTACTGTAGCTACTAAATGGTTACTGTAGCTACTAAATGGTTGTCTGTCCGGGGAAAGACTTAAGGCTAATAAATGGTTCAGAGTTTTGGGAACCGACAGTCAGTGAGCCTCTCAACTCTGAGTGTTGACAGCTGGTAAAACACTGACAGTTCTGAGTGTTGACAGCTGGCAGAACACTGACAGCTCTGAGTGTTGACAGCTGGTAAAACACTGACAGCTCTGAGTGTTGACAGCTGGCAGAACACTGACAGCTCTGAGTGTTGACAGCTGGTAAAACTCTGACAGCTCTGAGTGTTGACAGCTGGCAGAACACTGACAGCTCTGAGTGTTGACAGCTGGTAAAACACTGACAGCTCTGAGTGTTGACAGCTGGCAGAACACTGACAGCTCTGAGTGTTGACAGCTGGTAAAACACTGACAGCTCTGAGTGTTGACAGCTGGCAGAACACTGACAGCTCTGAGTGTTGACAGCTGGCAGAACACTGACAGCTCTGAGTGTTGACAGCTGGTAAAACACTGACAGTTCTGAGTGTTGACAGCTGGCAGAACACTGACAGCTCTGAGTGTTGACAGCTGGCAGAACACTGACAGCTCTGAGTGTTGACAGCTGGCAGAACACTGACAGCTCTGAGTGTTGACAGCTGGTAAAACACTGACAGCTCTGAGTGTTGACAGCTGGTAAAACACTGACAGCTCTGAGTGTTGACAGCTGGTAAAACACTGACAGCTCTGAGTGTTGACAGCTGGGTGGGTGTGATATAATCAACAGTCAGTAAAGAAGTTATCTAATTAGTAAACAAACATGAGTACATAAAATAGTATCATCATTAGTATCACAGAGTCACTCAAGAAAAAACTCCTAAACGAATTCTGTTCCAATTTCGCAACTCGTTTTATTTAAAGAAAAAGGTAATTTTTTGTATTAATTAATCAGATTACAAAAACTTTTTCATTGAAGTAATTTTTTGGTTCCGACTATTTCACTGGCGAGTTCACTGATAAATTTATTAGTAAGATTTTATTATTGGAAATGTTATATAAACATTAGTTAAGGATGAATGTTAGATATTGTTTAATATTATCACCAGACAGATGTTAAAAGTAATTTAAAAATACTGTACTAAAACACACCATAAAGTTAACACGTCCCTTAATCACCTCATCAGGCTGGATTTTATACTATACTAAGGCGACAATTCACTTGGTATTATGTAACTCAACGAAAGGAGACTAAAATTAGTGGCCATTTGCTCTCATTAAAATCCGTGTGTTAAGACACGCGACGTCCCGTGACAGTGTCTCAGGGAGTCAACTTGTACCGCTCATTTGTTTTTATAGGTAAATTACACTGAGTTTATGTCCCGACGGTGTAACTTAAGAGCCATGATGTGTTGCTCACACCCGGCGTCGGTTTACGAGGGTGAACCACAACCACATCAAAGTGGAGGCCGAGTTGTAGTGTATTCATAACTGTGTCTGGGAGACAAGGCCACACAGGGAGGGACTCATCTGCTGGGTTAATGGAACATAAAAAGTACTGTAAGATGTGACCAAGATCATTCAGGTGTATTTAAACGCGAGTTGGATCACACCATTAACTGGAATGACTCTTCCATACGTACAAATGTAATTGTAGTTTCAGAATAATAATCGTAGGGTCGACCTTCAGTAAAGAATACAAATGTCAACATCACTATAGGACAAAGGACGTGACCTCAGTGGGTGTTGAGGAGACTGTACCCTCATCAGCCGTGGGGTCACCTCACCTAACCTCTGTTATTGTCGTCACATACTGTACGTTACTCTCCAAGCATTTATTTATATATTCTTGGGAGATGAAACTTTTACAGTCTCCTTCAGGACGATGCGTTACAGTAGTGTCTAAACTTTTATATTCATAACACATTAAAACTTTCCCTCGAGTTTCTCTTTATAAAATAAAGTTTCTTATTAGGTGAAATTATACAACACAATGTTCTCCATGTTAACTTTTCACTAAAACTCATATAAGAATAATTATAACATATCAGAGGTTCAGTGAACTGGTGGTAAAAAAAATTAATTATAAACGGTATTACTTTTTTCAACTTGAATATAAAACCACTTTAAAGGCTTTTTTGTGATATTTCTTTAATTACATTATATTTTCACTCCAATAATTATTTTAACATTTTACAGAAAAGCATTGATAGAGTTAAAGGTAAATTTAGAAAACAATTTATTTCCGCTGTAACTTGAGAAAAAAAAATATCGAGAAATGAATTCGGAAAATCTATAATGCACGGGTTGATAAGGGGAGACTATGGCAGATGAGCCCGCTGTTGTTGTTGTCCGGTCTGGTGTTTTTCTTGTTTATCTTTTCTTGTTTATCTTTTCTTGTTTGTTGTTTTTTTTATTATTGTTGTAGTGAGTGTTACACCGACAATGATCTTTAACTAAGTCTTAGTTCTACACAAAACATCAATTTTAAGAACCAAATAAGATAATTAAAGAAAATAGATCAAAATATGAAACATACCGATATACTTCCCTTATAACGAAAGATAAATATCGAAACAAAATTGAGAAATACAAACCCAGTGTCCCATGTTATGAAAGAGAAGACTGTGTAGTAAAGATAGAGAAATAAACCCAAGCTTAGATTCCACATTACGACAGACAAAATGAACAGAAAATACAACGCGTCTTATTGTTTCCGTTACTCAGGACATCATCAGATCCCCAGAGTTGGCTGAAGGAGTCAACTGCAGTACCTCTAAGGCTGTGTTGACAAGGGTTGGGAGGGAGAGAGAGAGAGAGAGAGGGCGGTGTTTGAGAGAGTGATGGAGGGAGAGAAAGAGAGAGAGAGGAATGTTACAGTGTGAGGGTAATGGTTGAAGGGTGAGAAAGAGAGAGAAATGAAAAGGGAATTATAAAGACAGAGCGAGAGAAAAGAAAGGGAGACAGGCAGACAGACAGACAGGAGTACACACACACACACACACACACGTACGTCTCAAATCCCTCAAATAATAATAACTGTTAATCCACCCGGAATTAGATGATTAGGAGAAAGTTAACTGCTCAAACGTCTCTCCATCCAGACAATTAGGCCAGTACTTAAGGTAATTAGCATCAAGGGAGGAACCTGTATAGTATATGTCAGTCCTCCCAATACTTATTTGTCCAATAGGTCAGTCGTCGCCAGGTAGTTGAAATATTTATCAGGTGAGAGACGGCACAGCGCTCACCAGGTACTCTAACACCACCAGGTAAGAAGTGATCCCCTTTACCTTGACCTGTTGTGCCATTAACTAACTAACATATAAACAAATCCACAGCTCTCTCATCTACTGTTAACAAGACCACGTAACATGGACTCAGAACACAGGTAAATTTTAATAGAAAAATATTTTTGCCAATTACTGCTGTTGTGAGCTTTTTTTTTTTACGGGGATTAGCCCACACGAGCACGAGTCACTGACCCACATCAGGGCCTGGGAGGGGGGGGAGGGGCGAAAATGTAATAATAATAATAATAATAATAATAATAATAATAATAATAATAATAATGATAATAATAATAATAATAATAATAATAATAATAATAATAATAATAATAATAATAATAATAATAATAAAGAAATACAAAAATGAAAAAATATCAATAGTGAGAAACGACATATATATGTTGTGTTGTCAAAGTAAGAGAAACAATTGAGACCCTGCAATTGTGTGTAAATGAGGCAGAAAGTCAGATCACCAACCTGGGACTTGGTCACAATTTTCGTGATGCCATATGGCAGCAGGGTCTACCATTAGACAACACATTATGCCTCCAATATCTTCCCAGGCGGTAGTACCTCCCTGTTTGGTAGCTGCCTATTACCTACTGCCTAATATAGTGATTAATAATGTAATACCAAGTAGTGATGGCTGCTTCTGTGTCTGTACTGGATGTTGAGTGACGACAAGACAGTAACGTCATAACACTCGTCCATCACCAGACCTTCTGCAGCATCCTTATGGTCACGCTCATGTATCGTTTATAAGGTTACGTCTTAAGATACTATTATTCTGACACGAACATCAGTTGTAACCTAACAAAGACCACCTATTGGGGTATAATTACATATATATTGTGTTGTCTACCTTTTGGGGGGACATAGTTACTACCATTTATGTTACCATATTGACCTCGTTAAAACGAATACAAAACGTGATGCCTATAGATTAATTTTCCTCCATTAACTGATGTCACAAAGTCAATGATCAGTGTCTGCCAACACCCCCTCCCCCACCTCTAGTGACAGTCCGTGTGGGTGTACCCTGAGGGCTCTTAAACGTTCTCTGATTGATCAGACAGTCAAGCGGACTCTGTAAGAGGTTAACCCGCTTTACTCAAAAGGGTTAGTGACAGTCCTCTGTAGGTTAATACTAAACGTACAATGTTGGTCCCTCTCATAAGGCTTTTCAATAGTTGTTATGCCACCGAGTACAGTATTGTCAGCCTGCTGCGGGGGGGAAGTTGCTTATACCAACGACTTTCAACTGAGTGAGTACAGTTCATCAAAATGGTGGTCCACCAGTCTGGTCTAAACACACACACACACACACACAGCTCACTTACCAAGGGAAGATTAGAATTCCCACAACTGCCCAGTTTACACCATTGAAGGACAAGATACGATTTAACAGAAGATGTAAGCACCTCAAAGGGCATTACTCAGTTAAATATATACAGTATATCTGGTGTTAGTGGGTGACGTTACCACTAGAAATCCCAGCCATAAGTTAATGCTTCTTTCTGTATAAAAACTGTCAGCACCAACTTCTCTGGAGAAAGAGTTGAGACATTACCTGCCAGAGACCGTTGTGACAGCGCTAAGTATAAGCTCCTTACAGCCAACACTCTTCCGGTATATGTTCAAGAGCTCGTAGCCCACGTTACTAATACTTCTAACAGTAACTGAACTGACCACACACCCGGCTAGTACAGTAACCTGTCTCCTGGTGAGCTGAATTATACTCTTGGTGTTAAGTTATAATGTGGTATTAATATAGAGTTTATTTGTATTACATGGAAAATATTAGTTCTTATAGGTGTGAAGGCTAATGGATAAGTTATTATACTCTAGAGATTAAGTTAACACATACAAGGGAGAGATAATAACTATTAAAAGGTGTTAATTTGTCGTAGTTAAGGAATTATATATAATGTACTAGACAGGTTATAAACGCATTAAAAATTATATGATCAAGTTATTAAAGTTAATTTGATTACAGGTTTAAAATACCAAATGAAAGGTGTTAATTTAAATACAATAGTTATCAGGGTTATGTTATCAAGAGTAAATATTTATCACGATTAACACTCAAAGATTTAAGTTATTACTCAAGTTAATTTATAATGCTCGGATAAATCACCATACTTATGTAACAATGTTAGGTTAATGTACTCAGAGATTAAACTTATAGTACTCGTGGGATTATTTTACCAAGCTGGGTCAGGCTATTATCGTGGTCAGGGGCGGAAAATATTGTACTCTCGTCCATAAAGAAAAGTTGAATTAACGGACACAAAATGTTAATATATCTTTTTGTGTTTAATTCTCTGGCGGATTGTTAATTTATATACGGTATAAATAATAAGCTGCTGTCTGTCTGTCTGAATAGCTTCTCCGTTCGTCTGTAAGTCTGTCTGTCTGTTCACTTTTTTCTGCCGTTTTTACTCAATAAGAATAACTTTCTGTCTTCATTGCCACAACTTACTGAATATTATTATATAGTATAATGTTTTATATTTTATTTAATATGTTATTTTCCATTATAAGACTACCCAATTAGACCTAAAGTAGGCTTATTCCAGCACATTCAAGCTGCCTCTAGTGGGTAAGCCATGGTAGTACTCTTAAGAGGTTTAATCATCATAGTACTCTGGTGGATGAACCATTGTAGTACTCTAAGGGGTTAAATCATCATAGTACTCAAGTGGGTAAGCCATTGTAGTACTCTAAGGGGTTAAATCATCATAGTACAATGGTGGATGAACCATTGTAGTACTCTAAGGGGTTAAATCATCATAGTCAAGTGGCTGAACCATTGTAGTATTCTAAGGGGTTAAATCATCATAGTACTCAAGTGGATAAGCCATTGTAGTACTCTAAGGGGTTAAATCATCATAGTACACTGGTGGATGAACCATTGTAGTACTCTAAGGGGTTAAATCATCATAGTCAAGTGGCTGAACCATTGTAGTATTCTAAGGGGTTAAATCATCATAGTACTCAAGTGGGTAAGCCATTGTAGTACTCTAAGGGGTTAAATCATCATAGTACTCAATTGGATGAACCATTGTAGTACTCTAAGGGGTTAAATCATCATAGTACTCAAGTGGGTAAGCCATTGTAGTACTCTAAGGGGTTAAATTATCATACCAAAACACGAGAATGTAAACAAACGCTCAGATAAAACACCTTTAGGTCGGCCAGGTTATGGTGAGATACACACCTGAGAAAACACAGACCACCTCTAAGTCACTAGTGCCACACAGTTAGGGGTCCACCTTCCCTCCCCTTCTAGGTCAAACACAAACACGGCTCCCCCCCCCTGCAAACCCAATTCGGCAATAACAGTCAACATGCTACAACCAGGGGCTTTTTTGGCGGCCATCCCAAACCCACCCTCCCTCTCTCCCTCCCTCCCTACCTCCAATAAAGCCAGTTGCTATTTTCGTTGTATCCTGGAGGGCAACGAAAGAGAGAAACTGAGATTATGTGTGGGTGGGGTGGGTGGGGGGGGTGAGGTTACGTGGTTCACCTAAAATGTGTAAAATCATTAACGGGTGCTGGAATCTAATGGGACCTGTGAGCTAATGGGGAGTTAATGGGACCTGGGGGCTAATGGGGAGTTAATGGGACCTGGGAGCTAATGAGGAGTTAAAGGGACCTGGGAGCTAATGAGGAGTTAATGGGACCTGGGAGCTAATGAGGAGTTAATGGGACCTGGGAGCTAATGGAGAGTTAATGGGACCTGGGAGCTAATGAGGAGTTAATGGGACCTGGGAGCTAATGGGGAGTTAATGGGACCAGAAATGCAATGATATGGGGACTTAAGGCATCAGGGAGGCCAGAGAGACATAAGAGAGACCTTAGAGGCCTGAGAGACCCAGAGAGACCTTTGAGAGAGGAGGACAGGGAGACATAGACCTTACAGAGACCTTAGGGAGGCCAGAGAGACATAAGAGAGACCTTAGGGAGGAAAGGGAGACATAAGAGAGACCTTAGGGAGGACAGGGAGACATAAGAGAGACCTTAGGGAGGACAGGGAGACATATGAGAGACCTTAGGGAGGACAGGGAGACATAAGAGAGACCTTAGGGAGGCCTGAGAGACCTTAGGGAGGACAAGGCCATAAACCTTGACCTTAGAACTTGACCTCTGGTTTTGACCTTTGATCACGACCTGACCTTAACCTTGACCTCTGTGTCTGTGAATATCAGTTAAGTTTGGTTGAAATCATGTTTAGAAAAGTTTCTTAATTATGGCGCTGACAGACTGGCAGACATGCGGATACGAGAAGAAAGAAAGTTCATAAAGATGATAAACTCGACCCCCTCATCTCTCAGGCCGGACGTAATTAGCCGAGCAGAGAGATGGTTTGCTCGTGGTATTTTTTGTCTTTTCATTTTTAATTTCTAGGCGTGAAGTCGCTGCTGAGGATATTCACTTACCTCCCTAAATCACCAAGAACCTCCTGGCGACTGGGAGGTGACCGACCATGGTTGATGTGTGCACGGCGGCCGGGCAGTTATTACCATGGAGGAAATTTGTTAATCAGTTCCCCTGCCGCCGCGAGATGCAATTTTACGTCAATATATTTTTTTTTCTGACCTAACTGATGGATATTTTTTTTTCGTGATGGATGTCTCTTTCTCTCGAGTACATCCTGGAGCAGCCAATGACCGGTTGTTGGCCACTCTTGTTACTTACTAACTCTTGTTACTCCCGGCTTCACCACCAGGTTATGGTGGGGAGTTCCTTGCCTCTACTTCAGTATAACTCGCGCCTCTTGTAGTACCTAACACCTCACTCACTTCCTGGACACTCACATACTTTATTTACCTCATACTGTACGAATGTTTGACTTCCGGTTGTCAGTGGCATGATGGGGGCGAGAGAAGGGAGAGGGGACGAGGAGAGAGGAGGAGGAATTCCAAAATAAAAAAACATCAACAGGTTTGTTAGTAAAGAATTTTTATGCTTTTTTTCCCACATTTCGACTCCGAGACAAACAAATGTAGTCAGTGTCGTTTACCTTTATTTACCCACTTTATTGCACAATTCCACACTGTGAGGGGAAGGTGTCACTCTTCCCTTGACACAGCCGTGCGTCCGACACTTGTGAGAGTTGTTTTCATCTCTCCCTCCCTGTCGGGTGTTCTTCATCACCATGTTTTCACCAGAAGACTTCACGAAGGTCACTGCAGCCACAACTGTGAAGTTATCACAGTGATAGAGGGCAATATCATCTCCCTAAACTCATATTACCAATGCACTCTTCACAGTAGACTGAACACACTGATGACAAAAGGAACAACTGGGTCTGACTGTCGGATGCTTCAAAACTTTTTTACTGTACAACTTTTTGAATAAAATGAAACGCGCTGCTGACACACAACAACCTGTAAAACACTCCAGTCTGAAAAGGTTGACCGATATGAATAAAAATTTTATACTTAGTAGAAAGAGAAAAATTGACTATCGCATCCTGAGTTGACGTTAGTCCTCAACCTGAAGTCGTAACTGAGAGGAAGTATTGATTCAGGAAATAAAAATAGTGCAGAAAGCTTCTCCCTTGTTCGTGTTTATGGAACAACGGGATTATTCAACCCAGCGAGGAGATGGTTAAAGCACGTTCTTGGTTGAAGTTATTATCCTCCGCAGTAACGATAAAGCAGTTGTCCCCAACCGTCCGTTTGTTTTACGTAACTTCCCGCTCTCTGCACGATGACCCACTAGTGTTCACGTTTGGCCAGTCTATCACCTTTAACAGTACCAAGGTCAGGTGTGAATATGAAGGTCAATACTCCACTTATTACACAAATATAGAGACAACAGGCGGTCAATATTGTTTTAGTTGTTCATCAATGTTCTGTGCCAACTACATAAAGTACTCAGAGGAGAAATTATCATTCTTAACAGATCAAGTAGAGCAAATCCTCAAAGATACTATTGCAAAGCTTAGATTATCCTACTCAAAATATCGCCCCTAGCACACATGTGAAATCTTTGTCCTTAACAGGTAAATCATGGTACGGAGTAACCAAATTACTATACTAGTCCACAATGTAAATGATCGGGTTCAACAGGTGAATTATCGACCCCCAACAGGTAAACCATCGTACTCAACAAGTGAATCATGTTCCCCAGTGGATAAAGTTTCCTACACAACCACCAAACTATCACACTCCGCGGATAAACTATCGCACTCGGCAGGTAAATTATTACCTTCTCTCACCAAAAATAGGTAAATAATCCTCCTCAACAAAATACACCACCTTTCACCTTTCGAGGTTGAATTATCGTACCGAACCACGTAAATTATCGTACTCCTTGGGGATGGTTCATTATCGTACCGAACCACGTAAATTATCGTACTCCTTGGGGGATGGTTAATTATCGTACCGAACCACGTAAATTATCGTATTCCTTGGAGGATGGTTAATTATCGTACCGAACCACGTAAATTATCGTATTCCTTGGGGGATGGTTAATTATCGTACCGAACCACGTAAATTATCGTATTCCTTGGGGGATGGTTAATTATCGTACCGAACCACGTAAATTATCGTATTCCTTGGGGGATGGTTAATTATCGTACCGAACCACGTAAATTATCGTATTCCTTGGGGGATGGTTAATTATCGTACCGAACCACGTAAATTATCGTATTCCTTGGGGGATGGTTAATTATCGTACTCCTTGGGGGATGGTTAATTATCGTACCGAACCACGTAAATTATCGTATTCCTTGGGGGATGGTTAATTATCGTACGCAATGATCAAACTATTGTTCCCAAGATGGCAAGAAACCCTAATGAGGAATTGACAATTTTTAATCAGGTTGATGAGTTATCGTATTTTTGCGGTGGAGCTGTCGTCTTCAGCGGGTCTTAGTCAATAACGTCACCACGACGGAAAGAAAGTGAATGAATAATCATACTTTTGTAAACAACTTAATTTAACTCACTCCTGGTGGGGTCATATCTTACCCCTTGACACCATATATATTTATACATATATACTGTAGATGGGTAATCTCTTAAGCTGAAGTTTCACGCACATTTCTGGACTCTTATAAATCTCTTACAATTAAGTTATAGTACTCAAGACACAAAGTTATTATACTCGAAAGGTCTTGGAAGGTCCTCGAGGGTGAAGCTATCCTACTCGGGCGCCTGAACCATCGCACTTGAGGAGAAGAAATGTCGTACTTCGAGAATTGTGATGTTGCTCTTCACAGAATAAGTTATAGTACTCTTAAGTTGTTTTATTATAATAGAAGAGTTGAGTTATCTTACTGGTTATTAGGTTATTGTACGCTCATTTAAGTCGTCATTTGAAGGCTTATAATGTCATCAACTATCAGTCTCACTACCCCAGCTGTTATCATACTCAACAATCGAATTATCAAGCCAGTTCTCTTGCTCCAAATTATAGTTAGTAGGATTATTAGTATTGTATTCAAGGTTCAAAGTACCGAACTCTAAGCATAAGTAATCATATCCAACTTTCTAGATAACTTAGTAAAAAAAATCTCGGCAAATGTACTCAAGAACTAATTGGTTGTACTTAAGATTCAACTTACCTTACAATAAATTAAAAATTCTCATCAGATTCAAGCTTTTGTACCCACTGACGAAAATTGTCTAACGGGATAAAACTGTTGTACTTTAGGGTGACAATATCAGCCTCAAGAAATAAGTTGATTGTCCTCAGGCCTCAAATTAATTACCTTACTTAAAAGTTCAGTCTGTCAACGTACCATCCCCAAGCCTGAAGGTTGGCGACCACGACCCACCATATCAATAATCCTCTCGGGTTCTGTGCCTCTCAATGTTTTGATATCATTCATCTCTCTCAGTTTGTGTTTCTTTTTTAAGTTACCGCAATAATGGATCAAATAACAACCAGTTAATACAGTGGAGCCATCATCCTGCGGCCACTCGACCTTCAGAGGAGACAAGGAAGAGACAGCAACGATATAACCAGAGTTTTGGAAAAGTGTGGAGGGTCAACAACAATAGGTGGTGGAATGGCCGTCAAGAGTCACCCATTATTGTCTCTTGTGAATCATAAATATAAGATAACTGTCTCCCCTGACGGTGTTCCTCCCGAGGACGGCGCCTCATACTGGCTGTGTCGAGGCCCTCACACCGAGCACAGCCTTAAAGTGGATCTTGACACTTGCCTCTGACACCTCTTAGAGTCTTGATGCTGACAGTGGATATTGGTACTTGATTCTGATATTTGTAATGGTTATTTGACACCACCATGACACCTTGACGCCGTGACAGTAGGGTCCTGACACTGTGTCTGACACTGTTTCCTGACACTAAATCCTGATACTGTATCTTGGCACTGACACTAATCATGACATTAATTGTTGACAATGATTCCTTACTCTCAACTCATCCATTGATTCCTGACACTGAGTCCTTAACACTATCTCTCACACTCTGACGGTAATATAGGCAGTTCATCATTGTCTCATACACTACACATCATGCATATTACCCACCTTCTTTATGAACGCGAGACCACACGTAATATTACAATTACTCTCTGATATGTTGTTGATTCACATTGTACGCCCGTCCGCTACGATGAATATATGATATTATTTCAGGTGATATATATAATTCATTTTGGTAATATAAAAATGTTAGCAATTGTGTATTTTCAAAAATGTTTATGGAATCTTTCTTGTTCGGCGGCGTACAGCTGTTCATCTCGTCTGTATTTCATTAATATACGTAATATAAATCAAGTCACTGTAACATACATAATATAACAGTATAAACAGCCTCGACGACAGTGTGAATACTTACTGTGTTAAATGACTTATGAGTGTTTTAGTTGGTCACGTCCGTTTCGTCTGCCTTGTGAACTCTCAACACCTGGTCCCTCAGAGGCTGTCTCCCCAGTTTGACTTAGTGGCCAATTACAGAGCTCGGCTTATTGGCCACTCAGAAATCTTGGTATGCTACCCATTCATTGGGTTTCATCTTCAAACCAGACAAGGAACTTGGTTAAATGGCCACATCGAAAGGTTGGCTTACTGGCCACACTCAGAGATTAATTAATGAATAATTTACAGAACTTCTTTTGCTGGCGGTTCAGAGCGACTGACATGTGTGTGTGCCACTCAGAGGCCTTGACCATTATATAATACCATTGACAAGGAATATAATTATCTAAATCTAATTATCTTGATAACTAAATATATATGTTATAAAAGGCGCCAGATTATATACTCTATTGCTGTAAATTAATCTGATAATTGTATATGAAATCATGTAAATAATCCATAAAGTTACCAGCTTCAACACTGTCATCAAGGACGTGTCTACATTATAAGACCAGCCGCGTATCTCGTAAACCCACGTTAATGACTGTTACATCAACTGTTTATAATAAGACTCACCTCTTGTTGGGCGACAGTACTGTACTATGTATATAAAATAAATATTGATACACTCAGAAATATTTGTAAGTATAAATTGTATTGCTAGACATTTCTACATGTTTACTTTGATGACAATTATTTGTATCTGAAATTATTTAGATAACTTTGGTAACTTCATTAGAACAATTGAACTTTTTCAATTTTATTTCTCTGCAGTGAAAAAAATTATTAGAGAAGTCGTTTACAAACAAACATTAAAAAGTAATTATACAAATAGAAAGAAGTTGTAAAGGATCATAACAATTATATCTCTAGACAGTTGAAGAGTTACAGTCCTTTCGTGTTGAAATATTACACACACACACACACACACACACACACACACACGCTAGTGATGCAGGACTCAGGGCGGGACAAAACATACACGGCTCCACTATCGTCCACCACCCACTGTACTGTACACGGCTCCACTATCGTCCACCACCCACTGTACTGTACACGGCTCCACTATCGTCCACCACCCACTGTACTGTACACGGCTCCACTATCGTCCACCACCCACTGTACTGTACACGGCTCCACTATCGTCCACCACCCACTGTACTGTACACGGCTCCACTATCGTCCACCACCCACTGTACTGTACACGGCTCCACTATCGTCCACCACCCACTGTACTGTACACGGCTCCACTATCGTCCACCACCCACTGTACTGTACACGGCTCCACTATCGTCCACCACCCACTGTACTGTACACGGCTCCACCCACCCACTGTACTGTCGGTCGTCCCACCCACTGTACTGTACACGGTATCGTCTCCACACTGTCGTGCACCACCCACACCACTGTACTGTCGGTCCACCACCCACTCCACTATCGTCCACACCCACTGTACTGTACACGGCTCCACTATCGTCCACCCACTGTACTGTACACGGCTCTGTACTGTACAATCACCACCCACTGTACTGTACACGGCTCCCTATCGTCCACCACCCACTGTACTGTACACGGCTCCACTATCGTCCACCACCCACTGTACTGTACACGGCTCCACTATCGTCCACCACCCACTGTACTGTACACGGCTCCACTATCGTCCACCACCCACTGTACTGTACACGGCTCCACTATCGTCCACCACCCACTGTACTGTACACGGCTCCACTATCGTCCACCACCCACTGTACTGTACACGGCTCCACTATCACAGATGACCTACGTATGTATGTAGGAACGTTTTATATGATGTACTGTATATTGCCGTTGGTATATACTAAATAGGTTATAACAGAACAGAACACATAAGACAGCTAACAGCTTTTAATTTGATATTGATAATAAATATATATACACCTCATTAATGTTATATCAAGTACACTAACTTAAAGTAATAAGAACATTGGTTACCTCGCCTTGTTTCCAACCTTTGATGTCTCAAGTCGATTCCTTCATGAAAACTGGTGTGAACTTGTGTTTATAATTAAGTTTTACCTGCTCTCTAGATCTTACTCATTTGGTTTATATATACTGATATATACTGCACTGTACTGTACTGCATCTACATACCTGATTATGGTTAACAGGTATCTCAGATCGATGCTCTTTTGTTTTATATGTTTGTTATTGCGTAATTAACTTGTCCCACACTACTGTCACAGCGGCAGCCTACAGCACACCACCTGCCCACACTACTGTCACAGCGGCAGCCTACAGCACACCACCTGCCCACACTACTGTCACAGCGGCAGCCTACAGCACACCACCTGCCCACACTACTGTCACAGCGGCAGCCTACAGCACACCACCTGCCCACACGTCCTTCATGGGTCGATAGTGTCAAAAATCCCACATGGCATTTCACAGCCAAGTTATTGTTGATCAGATTAATCTCGTCTCCAAGTGTTCAGTGTGGTGGCGGCGATGGCTGGCAGCTGCCTAACACTCGTCTCTCGTTTAGGAGTTTTGTTTTATCTTATCTAATTTCATTTCGTGTTCTGTTTATTTTCTTTGTTTTTGTTGTTGTTTTCCCGAGGACTATCACACGATGGCCCAACACACAACACTGTGTGACGTACCGAAGGACCAGCCTGGAGTAGACCGTTTGTGTATGACTAACGCAGGCACCGGTACTGAGGTACAGTGGCCCACTTTTGGGCCAGACAGCGGACACTGTTACAGTGGACCGCTGATAGCGGCAGACACTGGTACAGTGGACTGCTGATGAACCAGGTGTCAGGCACTGGTACAGTGGACCACTGATGGATCAGATGTCAGACAATGATACACTGGACCACTGGCACACCAGGTGTAAAATAATGGTACAGTGGACCAAACGTCATACACTAGTAAGGTGGATAACTGGCACACCAGGAGTCAAACAGTGATACAGTGGACCACTGGTGGACCAGGCAGCAGACACTGGTACAGTGGACCACTGGTGAACCAGACATAAGTCACTATAAAAGTGGACCGCTGGCACATCAGGCGTCAGATAATAATACAGCTGGACCAGGCGGCAGACACCGGTACACAAGTAATATGAACCACTGGTGGGCCAGGCGGCGGGAGCGTCGCTGGCGGACGTGCGTTCAGCAGGCCGTCTGGCGGAACACTGACTGCTGGCGGTGACGGAGCTGACCCCTCTCCCGTGACCCCATGACCTCCTCCCCCGGGTGATAGTGATAGTGGTGGTAATGATGGTGATATTGATGGTGATAGTGATGGTGGTGGTGATGGTGATGGTGGTGGTGATGGTGATAGTGGTGGTGATGGTAGTACATTTTTCTCCCTTTATTGTTACTGACACAATGATCATCCCTCGAAGCGTCTTTTGAGATACTGTACCTTATACTGTGTTTCATGTACCCCCCTGAGTGTGATCCACGGTGTATAAACGTTTGTTCTTGTACCCGTTTCTCGGACTGTATATATCCGTCTTACCCGGTCTGTTTATCTGTCAGTCTTTTTTGTGTTTTCACCTTTCTGTCTATCCAAGTCTCTGTCTATAAATATAGGTGTGTCTGTCTCTGTGTTTATTTATCTTTCTGTCAATCAGTTAGTGTCGTTCTTAATCATTTGTCTTGAGTACAATATCTTAACCCCATAAGAACATAAGAATGGAGGAAACTGCACTGGGCATATTGGTCCATACTGGGCAGTCCCGTTTACACCCAACCCCTATCGCTCATATATCCATCCAGCCTATGTTTGAAGCTATCCAGCGTATTAGAGTTAATGATGATATTTGGTAACTTGTTCCACACATCCACTACTCTGTTACCAAACCAGTGTTTTCCTATCTGGCGCCTAAATCTAAATTTATCTAATTTAAAACCATTGCTACGAGTTCGCCCTTGGTTGGATAGTTTGAGGACCTTCGTTATATCACCTTTGTTGAGCCCTGACTTCCATTTATACACCTCGATCATATCGCTCCTCACTCTACGTCTCTCTCCTTGAGGTTCCTAAGGCTTTGAGTACAATATTTTAACCACTTGAGCACAATAGCTTAAACCATTGAGTACAATATCTTAACCCCTTGAGTACAATAAATTAACCTCTTGAGTACAATATCTTAAGTCATTGAAAGCTTATCAAAATTCTTCTCAGTTTCAGAAGTAACAGACAAAAGTTAAATCCTAAGCCAATCCAGCACTCATAAAGGTCAAACATTCTATTCAAAATCAAATCCAGAATAGAAATAAAAATAATATTACCTAAATTAAAATGAATTCAGACATTCCTTGAGAGTTTCTGTACCAAGACTGTAATTACAGGTGTTCCCAGAGCGATACGGGTCGTAATAGAGTTTATTTACCATTACAAGACTTAATTCATCCAATTACCTGAGTTCATTATCACAGTTATATATTTATTTTCTGAGGGAGGAACACCAATTTAAGGAGGGTGAAATTTGTTACCATAATTGGAATTATCTATAGAAGGAATGACTTAGTAAGGTGTACCTGTGAATTGTCTAATGGCGGTATTGTACACAAGTGATGTATTGTAATTAATGATGCCTTTTAATAATAATATTAATAATAATAGTTGTTATTATTATCACCATTGTTATTGTTGGTGTTAAAACTATAATGGAGATATCCAACTAAATGATATCAATAACTATAAGACTGTATAATCAGTATTATTTACATCATATTAAGTATATATATATACAATCAAGACACAATAAACACGTAGAAGAAAGTTACATGACATAACAATCCAATAAAATGTTTTAATGCTCGTTAAACTAACATGAAAGACTTGGATTAAATTTACCCGCAAAGATTTATCACCATAAGTTTATTATATATCAGATTACTATGAAAATATGAATATAATGAGACTAACAGTAGACTCTGCAGTCCTCATTGTACATAATTACGAAGTATTACTGTAGAGTTGAGATGGTAGAGAAGAATTTAATACAAACTCTTCATCAGAGTTCGTAAGTTCAGTTGTGTTAATCTATATTGTGAAGGTTGTGTACTTTGTGTTTAATAGCCTTAATAGATCACAGAACCGCGATGGAAAAACTCATTAGTTTGGACAGTAAGGGATCCAACAAGCTGCTGCTAATTGTCTCCCACCGACCAGGGAAGGACACTTAGGAATGACTGTTTTCCGTCCCTGAGTTTTTCTTATCTTTAACCAGAGGGTAGAGGGCTTCCAAGTACATTGTGTGGGCCTACAATGTGTCTCGTAGCCCTCTTGTAGGCCTCGGGGTCCTTGTAGGGGGTCCAGGGTCCTAGTGGGTGCCTCAAGGTCCCCCTGGGTGCCTCAAGGTCCCCCTGGGTGCCTCAAGGTCCCCCTGGGTGCCTCAAGGTCCCCCTGGGTGCCTCAAGGTCCCCCTGGGTGCCTCAAGGTCCCCATGGGTGCCTCAAGGTCCCCCTGGGTGCCTCAAGGTCCCCCTGGGTGCCTCAAGGTCCCCCTGGGTGCCTCAAGGACCACGTGCGGGGCCTGGAGGTCCTCATGGGGAACTCAGGTTGAGAGAAGCAGACCGTGAACTATTAATGGTGTAGTGTGTACAGTGTGTGACGGGCTGGTGTACACACGTTATGGCTTCACTCGGTCATGACCAGACCAAGAGTAGCAGCCACTCCGTGCACTCTACCTGTGAGGGATCGTAAAGGTAAAACTCTGATGTTTCTATAAGACACGCAACAGTCTTGTGTTTTAAGGTGATGGAAGAGACAGACAGAGAAGGTATGTTTTAAAACTTTTAGCGAGACAGAATAAGAAAGAGGTATACACAGAGTTTTGAGACACTTAAGCTTGTGAACTTAAATTTTTCTGCTTATTCTCCCGGGATACGTAGTGAATTTATCAAACTTTGTACTATGAATATTCCTCTTAGTCAAAGATACAAGAATGTACTTGACTGGTTGGCTTAAAATACAAAGCCTCTTTTTTAACTAGATACTCTCACTCCGTAAAGGTTTTGGGACAGAATACACCCGCCTCTCTCACATGAGTTACAACACACACACACATGTTAACATTACACTGACCCGTCGTAATTTAAATTGCTTCAAGCCTCAAGAATCCGAGGTCTAAACATCTTAAATCGGGACCTTATGTCAGGTTGAATGGCAACCTTATCGCTCCAGGTAATTAATTTAGAGTTTGAGCTCTTGCATTTTTATGCCCACTTAGTCGATAAAAACTTTACCTCCGGCGCGTATCAGGTAAGTGAACTAACCCTGGGAGACTCCGGACGCCCAGTTCTCCTGAATTATATAGACGAGGAACACACAACAACTTCCAGTAGTCTTAGGGACACTTACCTTGAATTTATTCCGTATAACTTGGGAGATGAAAACACATCTTCTTTACTCACTGTAATGTTGGTGACCATCTTGCCCTTAACTCTGTCTTGTGTCTCAGATAAACCACTGGAATGTGTCGTCATTTTCTCAGTCAGGAAGAGAAGAACTTTTTGAATATCTGGGTCTTGGTCCGTGATGCCTCCGGTGTTGTTGTGAAGGAGAACTGATACAGTGAACAGAGTAACTCTCATGTACACCAACATATTATAGACAAGCGTGTGACCTTAACTAACAATGACTGACATACCGCTCCGCCGCTAAGCATTACACATATCTAATGGCGTTTTGAAGAGTGAATAGGAATTTTGTTTTATAAATTACTATTTAATAAAAAACTATTTAGTATTATCAACTAAGTGCATTAATCACTTTAAGGGCATTTATCTCTGTCCCGTATTATGGTAGACTCTTGATCTGTCTTGATGGGAATTTAAAACATACCTCTTTTTTTATTTATCGTTGCCCCTCGTGTTTGAGGCTGGCCGGCCCTATGACCACCCAGGCGTGAATTTGTTTAAGGTGTAGAAGCTGTCGTCAACACAACAACTACACCCTAAGTTAACGAGTTGCCTGACCCAGTGTCAAGGAATAGTCCGAGAAGACCGGACAACTCGCCAACTGCATTGGCTAACCATTACCCCGGAACACGATCCGCAAATCGAATTACATCCAGGTTCCTAATTACTGTTGGGTAGACAGAGGCAAATGGTGTAAAGAAACTTGCCCATAGTTTCACCCTGTCCGGAGATCGAACCTGTCCAGATTGTCTCTTTGTTTTATGAGTTATGAGAAAAGTGGAGAGAGAACGTAATTACTAGGTCAAAGGTCAGGTGAATTCCCGTATTAATCTGTACTACTGTAGGGGCTCACTTATCATAACTCGGGACATAATTATTCTTCTTTCTCTCTCCAGGTAACTCGGTATTCGGGCTCTTAATTGCTCCCCTTAAGAGGTTATTGAAGCGTGTTAAGTGGGGTAGTTTTCATTTCATGCTCTTTATTTTTGTTTTCTTATTTTCTTTTTCTTCTTCTTATTCACTTTGTTGTTTTCTCTCATTTTTCGTATTTTTTTTCCTTTTTTTATTGATAAAAACCACCAATTTGTTTTCTCCTTAAAACCCCTTCCTCCTCTTATTTCCCTCTCCTTCATCTCACTTCCCTCTCCTTCATCTCTCTTCCCTCTCCTCTTTTCCCTCAACTTCTTCCCATCCCTTCCTTCTACTATCTTCCTTTCTTATTTTTATATAAAAGGTAAAGAACTACTGCCCAGTTAATCGCTCCAACCCGACACCTTTACGAGTCCCCCAGCGGGCTAGCCACACTGGCCTGGAGGCGTCAGGTATCACAGGCAGACTGAGGCAGGACAAGCATGATTCAACTCCCGTAACTATTTTATTAAATCTGTCATGAATATTACGTCCAAAAATAGCTTCAGAATTTCACAAAGAGATTGACTTAAAGAGAAACGTTTATTTAGTTAAGAGAAAAGGGACATAGAACGATAAATTTATATTCGTAAGAGCCTGTGAGTGGATATTTTTTTTTATCTTGGTGGGAAATTGGGCATATGGTAATAGTATTATACTTAAGAATAAATATTATAGTTGTTCGTTAACTGGTGAGACACAAACTCATATATTGACGATACATTCACACTGACCTTTAGATGACATTCTGAGCTGTAGTGCTTGTGGTTATGGTGAGTTAGGTGCCTTACAACCGGTGGGAGACACTATACAGTTATGATGAACGCTTTACAACTGGGATATAAAATGTTAAAGTATATACGTTCACGTCTAACACCATTAAAGTACATTTTTAGGACATATTTGTTGGTGCGCTAAACTGCGTCTTAACATATTGTATACAGTTGAGGTTTATATTGTTAATGTACATGTGGTCAAGGACAGAATTATTGAGGCACAAAAACCTAAGTTAATTGTATAAATCAGTAACTATACAAAGTCAAGTTTATGTATCAACCTCACAATTAGACATAAACTGAAGTAAGAAATTAATTATCCATCTTATACTACCCCGTATTTAGAGTCAAGAACCTGCTGGACTATTTACATGTAGAAATAAAAATATATTGGAGAAAACAAGAAACTATACATCTTTATATACAGTAAGATATTAACGGTATATACATCAGCATTTTTGTTGGTCTACTTACAGTACACTTCAGGACAAAAAGAAAAAATGGAAGCGGATTTTACACCTAGTAAATAACTCGTGTTTTGTGGGTGCTCGAAGCTCTCCTCCGAGATCTTGATGATAAACAAACACACCGCTAAGTAAACATACCTCCTAAGACCCAAGCTGGGGACTTGCTTGCTGGGGACACTGTACTGGAGCGTGACGGGCCGTGGCACGGAGCACAGGCGGGGCCCCGGTCCCTTCCCTCCACTTGTGGTCTTCAGCAGTAATTAGTGTGGGAGTCATAACATGTTCCCTGGACACATGGAGTCAACAGGTGTGTCAACTATTGTATGAACCCACAATGTGTCTTGTTTCTCTTCTTGTGATGGGTAGCCTATTGATGGGTGATAGTGATCATTACAACCTTATGTCAATATTCTGTGGGCATAATACTCTATACCTCCTGTTCTCTAACACAATGTTGTACCGAGTGTTGACGGTTCTTTAACCAGAACTAACAACACAGTCAAAAATTTCACTAACTTATCTATCCACAGCTATTGTAAACTGGGGAATATATATATATATGTATTTGCTGTTTCTCTGTTTCTATACATCTTTTCCTCTTCTCCTCCCCCCCCAGGCAGTATCGACCCTTGTACCACTTGTCGGAGAAATTCCCCTGCCACTTGTCTCGCCTGACGACCGCCACTTAGATTTACTCTTCCCTCTTCCTCGTGTCCTCTCACTCCCCGCCTTTCCTCCTACACCGCATTCCTTCCGTCAGCCCAGACATCACGGCCTCATAATTTACTAGTGTTTTCCTGTTATGTATGGGTCACCTCCCAGCACGAGCTCCATCACTATCACCACCATCATCACCATCACCACTATCACCATCAGGAAAACAAGTCCTGCCTGATGTTAGTATCCAAAGAAAACGAAGAACTGTTGTCACCATTCTAGGCTTTATCGTCCCCCTTTTCGTTATCTTCGTCGTTATCATCTTCGTTATCTTCGTTATCTTCGTTGTCATCTTCGTTACCCTCGTCTTCGTTACCCTCGTCTTCGTTACCCTCGTCTTCGTCATCTTCTTCTTTACCCTGAAGACGTCTCGTTGAGTGTGTCAATAATACCTTGTGAAAACAGTCCAACTTTTTAATAAATTTTATCAAAATCTGTAGGAGTAAATTATCCTCTCTCTCTCTCTCTCTCTCTCTCTCTCTCTCTCTCTCTCTCTCTCTCTCTCTCTCTGCACCACCAGGAAAAAGGGAGGAAGGACAGGAGGAGGATTTGGTGAAGGAGATATGAAGAAATATTGACAAAAAGGGAGATGGTGAAAAAAGGTTAGACGCGCACAGTAAAAGAGAGAGAGAGAGAGAGAGAGAGAGAGAGAGAGAGAGAGAGAGAGAGAAAACAGACCCAGAAATATACAGACAGACAGACAGAAAGAAATATCCAGGGAACAAGAAAAAGAATATCACCCCGGCACGCCGCGCCTGTCAGTGAAGTGTAGCGCTGGGAGGCCAACCCCTCACAGCCTCAGACCTGGGACACACACACACACACACACACACACACACACACACACGATTCTTTATAAGTGGACGCACCTTCACCTCTTCACAATTTACCTGCACTCTTTACCTAATAATTTGACGTAATCAACAATCAGACAATCTTCATTTTGTTCCTCATGTACATAAAAGTTCTAGTTAAATCTGGCGTCTTATCCATTATGTGGGCTAAATTTGGCAAACTGACCAACCACGAAAGGCTAAATTTGGTATCTGACCAATCAGGAGGATTGGGGCCGGCGAACTGACCTGTCAATACTTCTCTTTATAGTGACGTAACACTCCCCTCCGCAGCTAGGATACGATAACACTAACAGGGATAAATCCAGGAAATATGAAAAACTATAGAAAATCGGTGCAGTACAGTACAATAGAGTACAGTACAGTATGTTATAATGACCCTATTGTAAGCTGAATTTCTTTAAAGCTTTCTCTCTCTGGGAATATGTCCTGAGCTTTCAAGGGGTGTTACTGCACGTGATGGAGCACATATACTGTACCTGTAATTACCTTAATTCTTATGGTGAAGAATTTCTCATTACAGAGCGTTTGACTATGAGAAATATTTCTCTGGAAAACACCCTGACGTATAACTAACCCCTCTCCGACATTATAACTAAGACCCCCCCCGACGTATAACTAAGACCCCTCTCCGACGTATAACTTAAGACCCTCCTCGACGTACAACTAAGACCTACCCTCTCCGACGTACAACTAAGACCCCCCCGACGTATAAGTCTGTTTGTTATTGTTCTCCATGTTGAAGTACCTGATTATATGCTCTATATATCCTCACCATTTGGTTTATAATGTAAAACACCTTAAAACTACTATCAAATCTTATGGTTTCTCGCCCACCTTTCCACTTAACTTTACCTCAGAGTAATGTGTCTTATGTATCACAAATGTTTAAATGTATATCAATACCATGTAACCAGACTGACAACTGGTGTACAATAGAAAGAAACACCAACTTGTTTGTCAGTGGGAGAAATGTGTTATTTTAAGGCGTTCTGTGCAAACTTTCGTCAGGGAGAAAGTCGGGGAAAGTTGTGAGGTGATATTGAGAACCACGAACGACAATCTAGGTGTTTGTGCTATACAGCTGAGTGCTTTACAACGACTTTGACAGACCAAGCATACAATGGGTTGAAAGAACCGTCGTCGGCACAATGGTTCACAGTTTCTGTCCAAACAATCAAACATAAGCGACAAGAAAGCGTAGTGTTCACCGCCTGACGTTATAATGAATTAGAAACAAAGAATTAAACAAACGTGAAGACAAACACATTGATCATTGTTTATTAAATGTGAGAATAAACAGCAGTACAGTACTCCACCTACGAGTGTTCTGGTCACCTTATATTGATATAGATCAAGAGATGGATATAAAGGTCCAAGAATAGGTATATATACATGGAACGAGAGAGAGAGAGAGAGAGAGAGAGAGAGAGAGAGAGAGAGAGAGAGTAAAAATCGTCAAAAGTTCACAGTGACCCAACATGTTTACAGGCAGTACAGGTACATTATGTACTTTATGAGATTTTTTATCGCTAGGTTGGTTGTGGTGTAAACAGCCCTTGGGCAGGACGACCTCCGGATTTAACAGCATTATTTTTGCTCACAAACTTCTAATAAGACTGAGGTCACAAAACAGACAGTTGTAGACGTGCTGAGGTCTGAATCACATTACGTTGATGTTAATGAAAGTGTTTAGCAGTGAAGCCGAGACGTGACGGAACATACGTCGAATATAAAGACTAAAACTCATATAAAAAGAATAAACATTGGGTTATTACGTCCTTATTTTTCTTACACTACCACTACTTCCACAAAATATGAATGTTTTGATATGTACGTATATATATTTTGTGTTATCATGTAGAGAATTACCTTAACCTCCCGATAACGTGGGTAAACAGGAGGCAGTATGGTCAACATTGATCCCAAGGTCTGCACAGTAGAGTGAGGTATCCATACGAAGTTTAGTTATAAAATCTGAAACTTTTATAACTAATATTGTTGTTACCAGTGTCGTAAACGTTGAATATTAATAAATAAGTTATCTTTGTAACATTGCTGGCTTTGTTACATGTAAGTAATGTTACGTTCATTCATAGTAAAAAATATATAAAAATCGTTTCGTCTGTACATCCCCATCGTTACCAGACTGCTCTCTGGCTCCTCACACCACGGTATGTCTTCTCTGGCTCCTCACACCACGGTATGTTTTTTGTGTATGTTTTGACCCCCGTGATGGCTGCCTGGAGCACAGACTCGGGGAAAAGTGACGCCACGCACATGACATCACCTGCTCAAGATCTGACGATTTGACCAATCAGGGATTATGATTTTAAGTCTTGTCAGAGTTGGGATTCGGATATTCAAAGGTTGGTAGGTCAGCTTATCATAAAGTCTGAGTAATGTCCACCCCATTTTGGCAGGAAGCCTTATGCTGTAGCTTAAGAGAGTCCTTCATATACGTTCCCACATTTCCAATTACGGAGGATGTTAAACATACGAACCTTTGAGAGCCTTGGTTATGGTCAGAGGAGAACTGGGCCAGACCCGTAGACCAGGTGTATCAAAGGACGTCCGGCAAACCCCTTTAAGCTGTGAAGTGTAGCTCACAGCTATGCCCCAGTGGCAGCGTTCTATGTTGGAGACTGTAGAGTATACACATTAAGCTTCTTGGTACTTAATACTGTGTAGTCTGCTGCTGTGAAATAAATTTGTTAGTAGTGAGTATTATACTATCTGGTGTATGTGTTGCTCTTGTTGACACAGAGTATTTTGTGGTCTGACACTTTGATGTATACGAGTTAGGCTTCTTACTGAGAATATTGTGGTCAGGTGATTGATAGATCTCCTCAGAAATGAACTCGGTGTGTTGTTGGCACCAAATACCCTGGGAAGATATTCCAACACATTACCGCTCGACCTCAAGCTTTTTGTGATTTCCTTCCCTCCCTCTCTCCTTTACTCTCTCCCTCTCTCCTTTACTCCCTCCCTCTCTCCTTTACTCCCTCCCTCTCTCCTTTCCCCCTTTCATCCCCTAATCCTCCAATCCTTTTCCAACCTCATACATACGTGTTTCAGGAGTCGAGGTGCACGGCAAATGGGGGACTTTGAGAGAGACTCCTTTTATTATCGTCAATTTCCTCGCAGCGGGAGGGATATTTCAGGTCCATGCCGCCCTACTAATGACCTCCAGGGTGTTGACACTGTAGGGGCTCTCCTTCACTCTGTGGTGACTCCAGACAAAAGAGTCCTTCTCCTCCTCCTCCTCTCTGTGACGTAATGGTGGCCCTCTCTTGGGTCTGTTAGCTGTTACCTGTTAACTGTTATCTGTTATATTTTTACCCATTGACTGTTAAGACCGTTGTGTAAATTATTAAATGTTGTATGTTAACCTGATTGTTATGCCAGTTCACTGTCATCAATTATTTATAATTTGTTACTTGTTATTGTTATCAGGTTACGTGTTTTTTATCATTATTTTGCCTGTTGTTATTGTCGTCACCTGTTAATGGAACCTCTCTCTCTCTCTCTCTCTCTCTCTCTCTCTCTCTCCCCGAGGCAAAACCCATCAGAAAACCTCAGCGACAACCAAGCAAACTAACCTCGAATTCTGAGCACAAAACTCTACCAATCAGAAACAACGCCAGACCTCAAGTACGGTCTAGTATGAGTCTCAGATGAACTATTAAGACCCCTTAGTGATCCCCTCAACCTGTGCCGTAACGTGGACAGCTTCTCACATCTCCTATAAATGTGTCGTAAAATACTGTGAGAAATCGACCACAGGGCTAAAGTGAAGCTAAAGATGTCTTCCACGATATCCACGTTAATTAAAGGTGAGTATAAATTACGTACTTGTACCTGTCCACCCCCCCCCTACACACGCACACACACCTGAGGACCCCCCCTCCCCGTGTCAGTCAATCAATAGATACGTCAGTGTGTAAGTCGTAAGGATATGGGAAGCTTACGAATCCAAACACGGCAGCTAGAGAGGAAAAGACACGGATGAGAAAAACAAACAAAATAAGAAAAAGAGAAAAGAGTAAGAAGATGACATAGAAAAGGGGGGAGAGAATGAAAGATAAAGAGAGAGGAATAAGCGAGAAATATAGTTAAAGAAGGAGAATGAGAGAGAAATGGAGGAGAGAATGGTTAATGGAAAAATGAGATGAGAGAGACAAGGAGAGAGAAGAAGTATAGGTAAAGAAATAGAAGGCGGATATGTAGGGGAATAACAGAGAGAAGGTAGACTGAAGAGATGATGTTATACAGAGAGACAGAAGTGAGAATGGGAGAAAACAAGAGAGAGAAGAGGAACGAAGGATGACTGGGATAGAGAGAGAAAGAGACAGGCCGAGAGAGAGAGAGAGAATCTGACAGAAAGAGAGAAGAAGGTGTAGATGGGAAAGAGAATGAGAGACGTATAAAGTAAATAGAGAGAAGGAGAGGGAGAGAGAGAGAGAGAGAGAGAGAGAGAGAGAGAGAGAATGTTAGGCCCTATTTTTATCAGGTCAGCAAGGTCGTAACTCCACTGAATTAAAGAAGAGAGAGAGAAGGTCAGCTTTTGTAGAGAAGAGGAACGTTTTAAGATCCCGAGTTATGGTGGAATGTCTGGTGTGAAGGTGATGACACATTCTGCTCAGCTTAACAGCTTTCTCCCGGTACCAACACACCTCGACTCGGTAACTCTCACGGAAACTGATTCTCCATGTTATTATGACATTCTTAGAGTATATTACCAAGAAAGATGTCACGTGATAACCTTCCCTTTATATAAGATGTCACGTGATAACCCTCCCTTTATATAAGATGTCACGTGATAACCTTCCCTTTATATATGTCACGTGCTCCTTTATATAAGATGTCACGTGATAACCTTCCCTTTATATAAGATGTCACGTGATAACCTTCCTTTATATAAGATGTCGTGATAACCTTCCTTTATATAAGATGTCACGTGATAACCCTCCCTTTATATAAGATGTCACGTGATAACCCTCCTTTATATAAGATGTCACGTGATAACCTCCTTTTAAGATGTCACGTGCTATAAGATGTCACGTGATAACCCTCCCTTTATATAAGATGTCACGTGATAACCCTCATATATAAGATGTCACGTGATAACCCTCGCTATATAGTCACGTGATAACCCTCCTTTATATAAGATGTCACGTGATAACCTCCCTTTATATAAGATGTCACGATAACCTCCTTTATATAAGATGTGTGATAACCTCCTTTATATAAGATGTCACGTGATAACCTTCCCTTTATATAAGATGTCACGTGCCAACTAACTTATATAAGATGTCACGATAACCCTCCTTTATATAAGATGTCGTGATCTCCTTTATATAAGATGTCACGTGATAACCTTCCCTTTATATAAGATGTCACGTGATAACCCTCCCTTTATATAAGATGTCACGTGATAACCTTCCCTTTATATAAGATGTCACGTGATAACCATCCCTCTTAGCATCTCTATTGTCCGTTGTTATCTGTAAACATTATAGCTCCTGTGAGCCAACTAACATAATCGACCCTCCCATATTCATGCCATAAGCGATATACTGTATACTCTGTAGGAATTACTTAACTACTTCAATTATTATTCATGTTTTAGTTGAAATTTTGATAAAGTTGTGTTCATTACATTAATTGAATTCATCATCAATTAATCCTTGCCAATTGACTGCCACCCAGCTTGTTCATAATCCTAAACATTTGACTGAATTGGCAATATAGACATTTAACTGGACGTGTTCATTTAAGTTCATTTGATGACGTGACCGTACGCACTGTGTTCACTGATCGATGTTTGGTACAACTCTTAGGATATTGCGTTACCGAGGTTAAATAAATACGATATTTTACAGACCCTGCCACGAGTTGCTTGGGCCGCAGGAAATATACGAGTGTTAGTTATGATCAAACATTTTTCTTGCTTTAATAATATTGTCTGGGGTTTTCTTTTATATCTACTTAATTAATTTTATCTGTTTGAGGTGTTCCATCATAAGCCTCCACATACTCAGTTTAGAGACTCTTAAGACTTGCGAGTTAATTTTCTTCCACAGATTAGTGCTAAGTGACGACTACCATCTCTCACACCCACCACCACCCACACCCACCACCACCCACATCTACCACCTCCCACACCCACCAACCACCCCCACCACCACCCACACCCACCACCCACCCCTACCCACCACCGCCCACCTACCACCCACCTACCCACCCACACCCACCCATACCTACTACCCACACCCACCACCCACCCACCCTACCCACCACCCACCACCACCACCCGCCCTACCCATCCTACCACCTCCCACACCCCTACCACCCATCTACCACACCACCCACCCACCACCACCTGCCACCACACCCACCCATCTCCCCACACCCCACTACCCATGCCCCACCCCACACCCACCCCACCCCGCCCCCCACACACCCACCCCACACACACCCCATCTACACCTCCCACCACCCATCTGCCACCACCCACCCACCACCCACCCACCACCACCCACCCACCCCACCCACCCACCCACCCCTACCACCCATACCCCACCACCACCTGTCTCCCACCCATGCCACTTCTACCACCTCCCACACCCACCCACATCTGCCTCCCACACCCCAACCCACACCCACCACCACCCACATCTACCACCTCCCACACCAGGTGCTCTACCACACACAGGTTACCACGTGCTCCACCACACACACAGGTTACCAGGTGTTCTACCACACACACAGGTATATGGCAGTTTTTTGTCTTTGTTTTCATTGTATTATTGTATGTATAGAGACCCTAACGTTTTTACTCTCCCATCCTCTCTCTTTCTTCCCCTTTCTCTTCTTCTCCCTCTACCTTTCTTCCTCATTCTCTTCCTTTCCCTCCTCTCCTTATCTATCTGGTACTTCACTTTTCCGTCTCTCTCTCTCTCTCTCTCTCTCTCCCACTCCTCCCTGTCCCTTCAATCTCCTCTCCCACTCCTCCCTCTCCCTTCTTTCCCCTCTCCCACTCCTCCCTCTCCCTTCTTTCCCCTCTCCCACTCCTCCCTCTCCCTTCTTTCCCCTCTCCCACTCCTCCCTCTCCGTCTTGTCTCCTCCCTCGCCCTCCTCCTGCCCCCTCGCCTCTCCTAATGTCCAATACACACACACGTAAACATCAAGGTGTCGCTTCCTCTCCTGTGAGTTCTACATCGATTTGTTTTTCACGTCTTTTCGTACATACGTTTTCAGACATGTGGAATATATATGAGGAAATGTATAATGTTTATAGTTGTCTCTGTAGTCTTTTCAGTGTATTACTTGTCCTCGTGATGTTTATAGAATACATTTTATCTGTATAATGTCTGTAATGTATATACTGTACTTGTCTTTCTGATGTTTTTAGTATATATACCTGTTAGTCTGATGTATGATTTTCTGCTGTCTGTAGTGTATATACCTGACTTTCTGGTGTGTGTGGCGTGTATAAGTAAGTTTTTACTGTGTGTGGCGTATATACGTAAGTTTTAAGTGTGTATGGCGTATATGTTCGACTTGGTGATATCTGCAGCACATTACTGTATTATCGGGAGAATTCTTGGTGTGGTCACATTCTGCTGCCAGCTACAGTACACTTGACTCCTGACCACCTGCCATTTGTTGTACTTACTCTCTTACATAAACATTGACCTCACCACTACCACTGTTACCGATACCACCACCACCACCACCACTACCACCACTACCACCACTACTACTACTACTACCACATTTTTTTAGAATGGCCTTCAGCCTCCCCCAATAGCCACACCTTCGCCGCCATTTCATTACCTTAAAATTAACTATCCTAATACATAAGTAGCTATCCTAGCTGTGTTGAGTTAGTTGAGCCGCAGATCTATGCGGCATTCACTGACTGTAGCCTCATAGTCAATATCTGCAACTGTTGTCGGCTTTGGGGCCGATGCTCTCGTTCCCCTGAGGCAGAGCAAAGCACATCTAAGGAGAGAGGAGGACAGTCGACATCTCAACCAGACTGTAACATAACTTCTGGGCTGCTGCTTCCGTTCAGATAACACCTCCGCGAGTCTGGCGTAGAAGCATCTTGCACTTGGTCCCATCCCACCAGAGGTTGCGAACACCAGAGGAGTGAAGCTGCCCTGATCAACATTCAGAATTATCTCCCCATAGGTCCTTATCTTGTCGTTCTCGTTCCTCCTGTGTGCAGCATCGAGAGCTCAGTTACGGTGACATGCGGCCATGGGATCAAAAATCCTAATGTCGAAGAAAGCTTGCTGTCCCTGTGTCCAGAATCCTCGAGCACTGACGTCCACACGGGCTTCATTAGATGTGTTGGAAGTCTTATGACGGAGGTTCTCACCGTCCAATGGAAGGAGAGTCGGTTCCACCGTGACGTCGTGGCAGATTTCCTTCAGTAAATTTGCTGTTAGATCCCTCATGCATACGATGTCCCCTTTCTTGCACACCATGGCGTGATCGATGTCATAGGATGAGTCACACGCGCATTGGGAGGGCAAACCTTCTACTGGCCTTCTATAGCATCTGTGAATTCTTGTTTATTAAGGCTGAAACCTTTTACCCTTATCGGTAACGTTGTTAGCCAGTTCGAGGCGCCCGCCACCCGCGCTCTCGCTATTTTTTCAAGTTCTCTGGCAATTGCTGCATCAGTTGTTACTACTACCACCACCACCACCACCACCATTACTACTCCAATACCACTCTTACTGTTACCACCACCACCACCACCACTGCTGCTGCTGCCATTATTACTATTGCCACTATTACTGTTACTGCTACCACCACCACCATATACTAGTATGATTACGACTACTACTACTACTACTACTACTACAAATAATAGTGATAATATTTCTACTAACACCACTCTACCCACCACCATTTCTACTACCATAACCACCATTGTTACTATTACCAACACTACCATTACAGTTACCACCACAAGCTACTACCACCACCATCAATATCGCTACCGCCCCCTCTACCACCACCAACTTTACTGCTACCACCACCACCTCTATTACCGCTATCATCAAAATAACTGTCACCACCAGCACCACAACTACCAGTAGCACCACCATCATCATATGTACCCTGATAATCCATCACCACACTTTGACCACCACATTCTCTACACACCACCACTACCAGTATCATCACTATAACCCCCACCATAACATACACTACCACCACTATCAATGCTTGCATACACCCTCCTCGTGTAATAATGTTGAATGTCATGGCAGTCAGCTGTGTACAGTCCCAGATAACCACATATTTGTATACAAACACAGTTCTTGGTATTCACAGAGTGTGTGGTGTTGGCTTGTGGCCACCAGTCTATAATAATACGGAGTTAACTTTAATTATTTTAGTTGATGAAAACAACTTTTTGGATTATAATCAAACTTTATATCACTCTTGTGACAAAACTGTCGAGGGAGACTAGAATGGCGGTTTTCAGGAGCAGTTGTGAAAATATTAGTGAAATTTACTTAATTTTGATGACAAAATTGTCAATATCAATTCAAACTTCAAACTATTTCAATCTGATTTTCAAACAGCAAGGCTTTGTTTATCTCATGTGGTTATATAAAGAGTTGGAACTCAAAAATTAAAGAGAAATAAGAAATACAATATATACAAATATATAAGGCGTCTTTTACCATCATAAGATATTCCCAAATTATATGTAAAGTAAGTTCTGATAAGCTTAGGTAATTTATGGTGTAATAATGTATTCAGAACATATTTTACTGTTACACACACTATACACTCACCTCGTCTTACCCATAAACACCCGAATGTACACTGAACACACATGCATATTTACGCACATAGACACATAAATGCGCGCACTGACCTACACACACACACAAACGACACTACTGGTGACCAATAACTGCAGCAGAACAATACACCTGGTTGTCTAAGGTTACACACCCAGAAACTTATTGATGTATTTACCTTGTATCATAATGTGTGCAGCAGCTATTGAGGGCTGCCGTGAGAGATGTAATTTTTCCTGAGTCTGAATCAATGTCGTAGTTGTCTGAGGACTTGTGTCAGCACGTGAGGCTATAACACGGGGCTCTCTCTCTCTCTCTCTCTCTCGTAATTTTTAATGAGGTTAAAGATTTTTTTTCCAATGTCTATCTACGTGACCGTGATCATTGTTACTGAGCTTTTTCGGAAATGATACATTTTTCACCCATATAATACCCGGGTACGTATCAACCCATTCCCGTGCCCGAGACAATATATGGCCAAGCCTTTGTTAACAGAAACCTATACCAACACAGTATTAGCGCCGTATGGTTAATGTGGCCCCAAACACAACGATAACCATTACCATATCCTCCAGTTTGGCTAATAAATCATTCGCTAGCATAAGTACATAGTGTTAAAGGGTATTGGAATGTACGTTAAAGTCTATGGGGAACAGTTTTCTCCCACAATACCGCAGTAAATTCCTGGTTAACTTATGGCCAGCTGGTCACTTTAGTACACATGGTGGAGGCGAGAGGTAAGGAGCCATCACTGGAACAAACCTCTTAGTGAAGTCCATACAAAAACTTTGGGTAAATATTTAACCAACAATTCCACATCAAGTTCTGGTTTAATTAATATCAGTAAGTCTTTTAAGTACAGAGAGCCAAGACAAGACGTACTACACTTCTCCTCAGGCGTAAGGGAAATATCTTGAGGGTTATTTTACACATGACCGAAAAAACACCAAAATTCCCAGTGGCAATAATAATGAGGTATGAAATAGGCACACAAGGTCAAGGCAAGACGTACTTCACACCTTTCAAAGCTCATAAGAAACCTTTATGTTAATATAGTCCATTAGCAATGAAATACCCCATACAAATTACCTGTCTGCTGTATCATTATTAATTCCGCCATTATTGTTGATGAAGTGATGATAAAGATACCTAGGGTCGAAGCAACACGTATTACACACTTTGTGAAGCTCATACGAAACAATTATATTTTTCGGTTGATGTCGTTACCAAGAGTGATCCATCTTGAGGCGGCGCGGCGTGGGGCAGCCGTAACTGTGGCGGGTCACGCGCTCACCGCCCCGCAGTGCTGTAATTACGCACTTGTACGCACGTCATCCATCACCAGTTAGTTGATATTCAATGGCGTGGTCTACAGTACTGATGTTACTGGTATTAAGTGTTTGTGTATATAGCAAAGCAACAACGGTCTGAACAGTAAGGCATCTTATTTTTAGATACACGTGAGAGTTACAGTTACCTTGACTAAGTTCACCGTGTGTTGGTAACAATGTAACCACCGTGTGTTGTTAACAATGTAACCACCGTGTGTTGTTAACAATGTAACCACCGTGTGTTGTTAACATTGTAACCACCGTGTGTTGTTAACAATGTAACCACCGTGTGTTGTTAACAATGTAACCACCGTGTGTTGTTAACAATGTAACCACCGTGTGTTGTTAACAATGTAACCACCGTGTGTTGTTAACATTGTAACCCCCGTGTGTTGTTAACAATGTAACCAACGAGTGTTGTTAACAATGTAACCACCGAGTGTTGTTAACAATGTAACCACCGAGTGTTGTTAACAATGTAACCACCGTGTGTTGTTAACAATGTAACCCCCGTGTGTTGTTAACAATGTAACCACCGTGTGTTGTTAACAATGTAACCCCCGTGTGTTGTTAACAATGTAACCAACGAGTGTTGTTAACAATGTAACCAACGAGTGTTGTTAACAATGTAACCACCACTGTAACCACCGTGTGTTGTGTGAGTGTTGTTAATAATGTAAACCACCGTGTGTTGTTAACAATGTAACCACCGAGTGTTGTTAACAATGTAACCCCCGTGTGTTGTTAACAATGTAACCACCGAGTGTTGTTAACAATGTAACCACCGTGTGTTGTTAACAATGTAACCACCGAGTGTTGTTAACAATGTAACCACCGAGTGTTGTTAACAATGTAACCACCGAGTGTTGTTAACAATGTAACCACCGAGTGTTGTTAACAATGTAACCAACGAGTGTTGTTAACAATGTAACCACCGAGTGTTGTTAACAATGTAACCCCCGTGTGTTGTTAACAATGTAACCACCGAGTGTTGTTAACAATGTAACCCCCGTGTGTTGTTAACAATGTAACCACCGAGTGTTGTTAACAATGTAACCACCGTGTGTTGTTAACAATGTAACCACCGAGTGTTGTTAACAATGTAACCACCGAGTGTTGTTAACAATGTAACCAACGAGTGTTGTCAGTACTGCGTTAGATATCAGCTGTAATTACCAGCGACACATTAATGGATCGCCTTATTAATGTAGTTGGGTTATATTAATTAATTCGATACAACAGCTCCCAGTGACCGGTTGTATTATCTGATTCATAAACCTGAATTAACACACACTAAAACACCTCACCTGTTGTAGACATATTACTCGTCAACACTGACTGGGTGAGTCATGGTTTATCACTTTTTGTACTTTGGCGCACCTAAAAATTTTCCATCAGGCATGTCAGGAACTACGAGATTTATTGTTTACATTGTGAACATTACAGATTTGTTGACTGTGGGAGATGACCAGCTGGTGTACAAGTGTTTATGTACTACTGTACACTGTGTACAGTAGTTCGCGGGTGCCATCGCGCCCGTGGAGCCATAATCTGGAGCCCGCGAGGGTTTATTAAAAAAATAAATTATTTGGGATTCTTTTTTAAAAGTTAAATTAAAGGAAATGTGTAATAACTTGATACAACTGCCGTGTACAGGACGTGTGTACTTAACCCAGACCTGGCCCAGAGTGAATGTGTAAAACGTATTTAACTGGTAACAGTCAGACGTGTAAAACTGCTAATAACTGTACAGTGTATATGAGATTTTTGTTTCAAGAATGTAGATCAAAGTTTTGGTGCCCTCCACTATACAGGTATGTAGCCTACTATGATAAATGTGACCCAGAGCCTACAAAGGGTTGGGGACCACTGGTGTACAGCAAAATGGTGTTGGTGTACACTGTCTCTACAGCATGAGGGTGTTGACGTACTATTGTTATAGTTCGACCCGTGGGCACCCCTAGTTCACCCAGCCGTAGATGGGTACCTGACTTTACAATTAAGGCAGTAAAGGTGGTCGAGTGTATTGCTGGCCAAGCTGCCTCTTTATTGTCACAGAGTTTAGTATACAGTACAGTGTGCAGTTTACACATAGTCTCTACCGAGCCCTGACACTTTACTTCCATACATCCTGTGTGATGCGACCCTCAGTGTACAGTACATTGATCCTGGGTGACTGTCGTGTACAGTTAGTGTTTCCACAACTGTGTACCTGTACCTTAATGATGCTCTTCAATAATAGCAACAACAGACTATCACGAGGTGGTGGTGTGGCTGCCGAGTGAGGCGCCTGGCTGGTTCAGTATAGCGCCAGTGAGAACAACTTTGGGAATATTAATTCCTCACCCACACCCTAAGGACACCACTTGCTAGTGGTCACTCACATTACCGTCTCACACACACATACTTTTACGGTCACTTAGTAATTTCACTTATATATATATATATATATATATATTGTACACATATATAATCACTGTCAATATTTTTTTATCTGCAAATTAGGTAACATTCTGGCAGCCATTAGTGAACAAGTAAAGTTTCCTCTCATCATTACTCAAGATAATGTCGAGTTTTTTTTACACAGATTTGTCCGGTTTTTGGGTCGCCTCATGTGTCACCCGGCCAGGGGCTTTTTGTCTAGAGCTGTGTGTCCAAACGTCGCCACCACCTGCCATATTATTAAAGCATTTTTTAAGTCTGGTGACAAACAACCTCTTACCTCGCTGTATATTATGTCGACACAGCAATGCTGATCCTTGTCACGTCCTTTCCTGTTTCACATCATAACCTTAGCTTCAGCAATAAGGAACACACGTAGAGATACAGGGACAGGCACAAAGATTTCAAAATGAAAACCTTGTCTAAACTCTGTTCAGACTCACAGCATATTACGATACATCACCTTGTTACTATACCAAAATCTGGATAGATGCCTTTTAAAAAAATAGGTGCCGGAAAATACTGTTGTAGCTATAACTTTGTATAAAAACAATTATAAAATAGCATTGTGACTTTTATAAAACATTGACACAGTTGCTTCCTGAGTGTAGAACTTTAAGAAACTGGAAGGTGCGGAAAGTTTGGGCATACTTAGAAATAAATTCCCTTGGGAGTATGGGAACCCGGAGACTAAACGTATACAAAGTCTTGAAATTGGTGGATTCAACCTGCTGTACACAGTATGTGATACACACCGACCTCTTGCTGGTAAACTATGTGACACCAACAGCCTCAACACTTGAAACTTGTGTGAACCAGCAGCGAGAAAATATGTACCTCAGCAAACCTGTGATGCCGGGAACTACGTACTGTACACATAACAGTCTCTCGACTTTGTAAATAAGTAGACTACAGTTAAAGCGAAAAGTGATCTTTATGACAAAAATTTAATATACCAAAATGTTGTTAAAATATGAGTAAAAAGAATATAGAACGTTAAGAAACCGTTTTGGTTTCTTAAGTAAAAGACAATGTTAAATTATCTCCTTATCAGGAGACGCTAAGAAATTATTTAGTTCCTCAGAAAACTATGTTATGAATTACCAGTAAACCTGGTCTTTAGTTATGAGGTGCCGCTGTCGTTACAAGTACTCCTCATATTGTGTACAATATTGGGTAGTAATACAGTACTTACTGTTGATCATACTTGGCTACCATTTATTCTTTAGGGTAGAATACACACATAGGTTCCCTTAAGTAAGCTGGTAGTGTGAGTACTGTAGTGTTGTGTACGAGTGTCACTCAGTAAAGACACAATCACTGGTCTACCCTCACCAGGGGCTTGTGAGACCAGGTAGTGTAATATTCCGGTGTTCACCTGCACATCCATAATAACATTTGTATCCATATATAAGCAACATCGAAAGAGATAAAAATACTATTAGAAAAATGTCATCAAATACTGGTGTGAAATGTGACATGAATCTCACCGCCGACACACATTTGGACTCTTGATTATAATGACACACAGTCGACTTTGACTGAATATAAAAGAGGGCTGCTTGAAGCGGGTCGTTTGAAGGTGTATATTACTTTTTAAAATCATTTGCATATATATTGGAGTCTCCAGCCTCACGCGATCACTGTGCTGTTGAGTTGCTTCTCGTATTCCCATGATAAAATTTCAAATGTGTTCACACTGAATAGAAACATGACATTACTTTAAGAATAATGCGATGAGGGTAAACGACGTATGACTGAAACAAGAGCAACTGTTGACATATACAAATATATGTCCATTAAGTTGTAGCGACAAGAATAGAAACTTAACCTAATTTACCAGAAATATCACTTGTTTTGTAAAGCTTAATCTATGATGATTCCTATTTAGTAAGATATATGTCCTGTACAGTATACAGGTAGCAGTGTAAGACATATGTCCTGTACAGTATACAGGTGGCAGTGTAATACGTGCTCGGGATCTCACATCTCAGGTAAAACAATAATTAACATAGATCTTGATTTAACACTGATGTTTTGTGTAAATTTAAAACATGTCTAGTAATAACATAAATATTGTATCATAAGAAATTAGTAGTGAAGAAAACACTTAAAGATTTTAGATATATCAATAAACAATTAATTAAAATATTCATGTTACTACAATAAATTAATTATAAAATGAAAATATTACACACACAAAAAATCATGTTGAGAATTTCATATAAAAATATTACATTTTAAATATTTTTATTAACTAAATGAAACTATATTTTATTTCAGTAATGACATAATCGGATTAAAATAGTTAAACTCTCATTTATGAACCACGAGAGTCATTATTCGCTAACTACTCTTTAATCTACTGTACACTACATCCACTACTCTTTCATCCACTGTCCTCTTCATCCACTGCTCTTTCATTTATATGCATTCTGATTATCTTCGCGCTAGTCTATACCCAGGAAAAGAAAATATTGAAACCCTAACCTAACCTAAAGTACTTTAAGCTAATATAATATAGTTATCATCTGTAAAAAGGATCCTGTCTATGAAATGGATCAACGAAATTTACAGGACGTCAACAGAGGAGCGATGGAGTCGGAGCTCGCGTCCCACAATAGTGTTCCCGAAAAAATATAATAAATCTTCATTATTAAAATACTATAAAGTTTTCCTCATCAATTACTGAAGTAAACAAACCCCTCCATAGATATATTTCCTCAAGTTACTGGCTAGGTGCGGAATTGTCGTTATTATTATTATTAGTAGTAGTAGTAGTATTAGTAGTAGTAGTAGTAGTAGTAGTAATAGTATCGTTATTGTTATTTTTCTCATTACTATTGTTATTATTATTATTAGTAGTAGTAGTAGTAGTTATTATTAGTAGTAGTAGTAGTAATAGTATCGTTATTGTTATTTTTCTCATTACTATTGTTATTATTATTATTAGTAGTAGTCCTCCACCCTCTGGAAGAAGTTATCAGTGTCAATTTCATTCCTAAATTAGTGAAACACCCTGACTTAACCCCAGCAGAAAGAGCACTTCTTGCACTTCCACCAAGACTGGGAGGGATGGGACTAACAAATCCAGAGGAGATTGCTGCCACCGAACATCAAAATTCACTTAAGCTCACGGCAGCCCTCACTGACCACATAATAGCCCAGAATGCAACAGGGGAGGTGGATACCAGTGAAGTAAATAAGATTCGTATTTCCATTACGACAGATCGACAGCACTGCCAAAATGATAAGTTGCAGCAACTGTTGCTGCAGGTACCAGAAAATTTGAAAAAAAATATAGCTATAGCACAGGAGGTGGGCGCCTCGAACTGGTTAACTACGTTACCAATAAGGGCAAATGGTTTCAGTCTTAATAAACAAGAATTTACAGATACCATTGCTCTAAGGTACTGTCGGCCAGTAGAAGGTTTGCCCTCCCAATGCATGTGTGGCTCTTCCTATGATGGCGATCACGCCATGGTGTGCAAGAAAGGGGGCTTCATATGCATGAGGCATGACGAAGTAAGGGACCTCACCGCAAATATGTTGAATGAAATCTGCCGGGATGTCATGGTAGAACCGACCCTCCTTCCATTGGATGGTGAGATCTTCCAACACAGGACTTCAAACACATCTAACGAAGCCCGTGTGGACGTCAGTGCTCGAGGATTCTGGACACAGGGACAGCAAGCTTTCTTCGACATCAGGATTTTTGATCCCATGGCCGCATGTCACCGTAACCTAGCTCTCGATGCTGCACACAGGAGGAACGAGAACGACAAGATAAGGACCTATGGGGAGATAATTCTGAATGTTGATCAGGGCAGCTTCACTCCTCTGGTGTTCGCAACCTCTGGTGGGATGGGACCAAGTGCAGGATGTTTCTACGCCAGACTCGCGGAGGTGATCTCCGAACAGAAGCAGCAGCCCAGAAGTTACGTTACAGCCTGGATGAGATGTCGACTGTCATTCTCTCTCCTTCGGTCGGCTTTGCTCTGCCTCAGGGGAACGAGAGCTTCTGCCCCAATTCTGACAACTGCTGCAGATATTGACTATGAGGCTACAGTCACTGAATGCCGCATAGATCTGCGGCTCAACTAATTCAACACAGATACGAGAGCTACTTATGTATTAGGATATTTAATATTAAGGTAATAAAATGGTGGCGAAGGTGTGGCTATTGGGGGAGGCTGGAGGCCACGTTTAAAAAAAAAAGTAGTAGTAGTAGTAGTAGTAGCACGACTCACTGCCAACAACTATATAACGACCTTACAACACCGTTTGAAGGTTGTATACATCCTAATAATACTGCCGTAATAATAGACAAGAGCTAATATCTGCTCTCAACGTTCAGTACACACTATTTATCATGATTTCTGGTCAGGTGAGGTATTAAGTGAGGTATATTTCTGGTCAGGTGAGGTATCAAGGTGAGGATGATATATTTCTGGTCAGGTGAGGTATTAAGTGAGGTATATTTCTGGTCAGGTGAGGTATCAAGTGAGATATATATCTGGTCAGAGAGCAAGAAACGAATATATTCTCCCGTATAAGAATGATCTGAATATTCCATTTGACTCTTAACGATCTTTCCCTTAAAGTATTTCATGAACAAGTTTATTTAGGCTCGTTTCTTTCACAACAAATACTCCATGAGTCACCACTGCACATTATCATACATATTAAACTAAGTTGACGTGCTCGAAGGTCAATTTTCAGGCATATTAGTGCAATTAGACCTCAAGGACGTGAACACAAGAGCTCATCCATCACAGCAAACACGTTAATGGTGCGCGAAAAGTTATTGTACACACACGGTTAATTTTATTCTTCTCACTCGATGGCGACATGAAGCCATTGTTGTTCAGAGAGGTTGTATGTATGCATGAATGTATGTATGTATGTTTGTATGTATGTATGTATGTATGTAAAGTATAAACAGTATGTATTTATGTATGTGGGGTGATCGATGTATTCCATAATGAACACTGTGGCGCCTCTGTTGTCTCGGTAGGGTTGTCAAAATCATTGGGTTTGTTGTGTTATATTGTCTACCATAATTTTGTATTGGTTGTGTGTAGAAAATCCTTCCCCTCCTGAAATTAATAAAGACATTTCCTGTAGCCTCTTAATAAAGTGATTCGACCACCACTTTTGTCTCTTAGTCTGCCCGGTTCCTTCTTCTTATTGTCTGTCTATCTGTCTGTCTGTCTTCCTTCTGTCTGTATATTGTCTGTCTCTCTGTATCTAACTGGTTCTCTTCCTTTTTATTAGACTGGCAGTGTTTCTTCTGTCTGACCGTGACTGTAAGCTCTCTCTCTCTCTCTCTCTCTCTCTCTCTCTCTCTCTCTCTCTCTCTCTCTCTGGCTGCAGGTTCTTCGTGTTTTCATTACTATCCTGTGTATGTTTCTTTCTCTTTCACTCTGTCTATTTATTCCTGTGTGTCTTTCCGGTTTGTATATTTGTTCGTCGGTCAGTCAGAGTATGGAAAAATCTTAGAGAGAGAGAGAGAGAGAGAGAGAGAGAGTCTGCTTCAACAATCATCTCACACTGTGGGGTCTTGCATATGGAGATGACTGCACTCTCACATAGTCTTGACAAGAAAGAAAGAAGACGCCTTCCATTCTACACACCAATAATTTATACCTTGTGTCTACCTCAACTTGGGGTAGACTATGATAGCTTACATTTAGCACAACGAAAACACAGATGATGAGGGTAATGACGATTATCAGAATATGTGAAGGACGTAGGGCGTTCAGTAAGCATAGCGGATGTCGTGAGCAAGAGTTTTTACTCAGAAGTGGCACTGAAGATCTGTAAAACTGTGTAAGAGGCACAAGTCTGCTCACATCATGAATATTCACCGCTCTCCTGGATGGTTCGACCTCCGTTATATCACTGACTCCTGGTCAAGGGTTCACGGAGACTCATATCAAGTCTGGACACGAACTGGCAGGATATGACATATCAGCAGAGTTTACAGCACCAGAAAGCTACTGGAGTCTGACTGTCATGTTCAGGTTAAATATATATTACTCCAGGTTTCTCGCCTTGACACTCTCTGGGTACCAACAGAAGATGGTAGAAGCAGCTCCAGGAACGAAAGATTTAACTGTGCTGTATCGTGTTCAGGAACATCAGGTCACTAGTGTATACAAAATACATATACTGAATATATAAGTCGAATAACCATATGAATCTTCTGCTCACTAATGAGAGCAACAAACCGTTTATTAAATTGAACTGTTTTATAAGTTAAGGCATTAAATTAACATGACTCAGTACAACAGCTTTAACCAATGTAATACAAGATAAAAGGGTCAATTCTTATCCCTACCTCACCCCGCTGGTTCATAGTATAGTGTAGGTGAGGGAGACAGAGACTTTTAGGTAAAAATTGATTTCGATATTAACAAAACCACTATTTTATATAATGGTCCGGCGACCGAGTGCATACGACGCTCGCTCCCAGTCCTTTTGGTAGCTTTTTAGCTCTTAGTGCTCCCTCAGGTCATCTCAGTGCTCCCTTAGCTTGTCTCAGTGCTCCCTTAGCTTGTCTCAGTGCTCCTTCAGCTTGTCCAGTGTTCCTCAGATCATTCAGTGCTCCTTTCAGTGCTCCTCAGCTCATCTCAGTGTTCCAGCCTCAGTGCTCCCAGGTCATCTCAGTGCTCCCTTAGCTTGTCTCAGTGCTCCTTCAGCTCATCCATCTGTAAACGGGAAACTAATTACAATTGGGAACTGAAGGTGCGGTACCAGCCACACTGACACCACGTGTACCGAGAGAAGTAAGGGAGGAAAGGTAGGGGACGAGGTAAGGGAGGGATGGTAGGGGACGAGGAGAGGGGAGGTAAGGGAGGAAGGTAGGGGACGAGGTAAGGGAGGGATGGGTAGGGGACGAGGAGAGGGAGGTAAGGGAGGGAAGGTAGGGGACGAGGTAAGGGAGGGATGGGTAGGGGACGAGGAGAGAGGAGGTAAAGGAGGGAAGGTGGAGGTGAATAGGTAAGGGAGGGATGGGTAGGGGACGAGGAGAGGGAGGTAAAGGAGGGTAGGTATGGGACGAGGTAAGGGAGGGATGGGCCGCATTGATAAGGCAGAAAATTAATTAAGAGGAGAGACATTATGGTGAGACCTCTGACCTGTGATGAATGATGTGTGAGGAAGTGTAGGGGGAGTGGGGTAGAGGTGTGATGAATGGGGTGTAGTGAGGGAGAGTGAGGTAGGAGAGGAGGTGTGAGGGAGGAGTAGGTGTGAGGGAGAGTGGATAGTGAGGGAGAGCCTATAAACTTTCCGCTGGTTGTTGTAATCATTTGTTGGTGCCTGGACAACAGCCTCACCAAATCTGTAATAGACGGCTGTGCTGTGCTAGTGGTGTCGTTGTTGTGGAACAGTGATGTAAACAGAAGATAACCAACACCACCACCGCCTTACCAACACCACCACCACCACCTACAACACCACCACCACCTACCAACACCACCACCACCACCCTACCAACACCACCACCACCACTCACCAACACCACCACCACCCCCTACCAACACCACCACCACCACCACCAACACCACCACCACCACCCTACCAACACCACCACCACCCCTACCAACACCACCACCACCCCACCACCAACACACCACCACCACACCCTACCAACACCACCACCCACCAACACCACCACCACCGCCCTACCAACACCACCACCGCCTTACCAACACCACCACCGCCTACCAACACCACCACCGCCTTACCAACACCACCACCGCCTTACCAACACCACCGCCTTACCAACACCACCACCGCCTTACCAACACCACCACCGCCTTACCAACACCACCACCGCCTTACCAACACCACCACCGCCTTACCAACACCACCACCGCCTTACCAACACACCACCACCCCTTCCTAACACCACCACCGCCTTACCAACACCACCACCGCCTTACCAACACCACCACCGCCTTACCAACACCACCACCGCCTCACCAACACCACCACCGCCTTACCAACACCACCACCGCCTTACCAACACCACCACCGCCTTACCAACACCACCACCGCCTTACCAACACCACCACCACCCCACCCTAAACCAACACCACCACCACCACCCTACCAACACCACCACCACCACCCTACCAACACCACCACCGCTACCAACACCACCACCACCACCCTACCAACACCACCACCACCACCCTACCAACACCACCACGCCCTACACCACCACCACCCTACCAACACCACCACCGCCTTACCAACACCACCACCACCCACCCTACCAACACCACCACCACCAACACCAACACCACGCCTACCAACACCACCACCACCACCACCCTACCAACACCACCACCACCACCCCACCAACACCACCACCGCCCTACCACCACCACCACCCTACCAACACCACCACCGCCTTACCAACACCACCACCACCACCCTACCAACACCACCACCACCACCCTACCAACACCACCACCGCCTTACCAACACCACCACCACCCACCACCCCTACCAACACCACCACACCACCCTACCAACACCACCACCGCCCTACCACCACCACCACCCTACCAACACCACCACCGCCTTACCAACACCACCACCACCACCCCTACCAACACCACCACCACCCACCCTACCAACACCACCACCGCCCTACCACCACCACCTCACCCTACCACCACCACCGCCTTACCACCACCGCCCTACCAACACCACCACCGCCTACCAACACCACCACCACCACCCCTACCAACACCACCACCACCCACCAACACCACCACGCCCTACCACCACCACCACCTACCAACACCCCACCCACCACCGCCCTACCACCACCACCACCGCCTTACCAACACCACCACCCTACCAAAACTACCACCGCCGCCCTAGCAACACTACCATCGCCTTACCAACACCACCACCACCCTACCAAACCACCACCGCCTTACCACCACCGCCCTACCAACACCACCACCGCCGCCCTACCAACACCACCACCGTCACCATCATCTTCAACTATCATCACCACCCTACCACCATCACCACCCCCACCACCATCACCCCTACCACCATCACCCCTACCACCATCACCCCTACCACCATCACCCCCTACCACCATCACCCCCTACCACCATCACCCCCTACCACCATCAACTATACTCACCTCCCTATTACCACAAGGTTGCCACTTCAGCCAATAATCAAATTTTGTTATAATGACTAACAGAAAGTTCCACGCTGTTGGGAGGCTACATCACAGGCGTATTCTCTCACAAAAAATACCTTAATATGTTAAAAAGCTGACATACATCTCAACGACGTCATAGAGAGCCGCGTTTAATTCGTGGCCGAGAGACAGTCCCCGTTTGCCCCGGACTCTGCCATCTTTAGAAACTTCCACTCGGGTCTGCCAGTCCATCAAACCCGCTGGTGGTAGAGACCTTTCGAGTAACAGTCACATGTGTCACCTTTCACTGGGAACCTCTCCAGCTGATCTCCTTTGATGACCTATATGTACACATATGTATGCTGTACTTACATGTACTTACATTCACTCATACAAACCCTTCGTAAGAGTCGTAGGCACTTCAACATTATGAAGTGTTTGGAAACTATCAGTGAAATATATATTTTATAAAGTGTATTTCCAGTCAAGTCGATACGTGCCAAGTGCTGCTGTGTGTCACTGCTCCCCGGCGTGTATTTGCCTTCAACAACAGAGATGATTTTAAAACTAACATTTATAATGCATATGTATGTTTTAATTGTTTTTGCTTTTTGTGGGAAAGTGTAAATCGTCGCCTTTTGTGTGTAAGATGGAATTAGTACCCCTGTCCAATATTATGTGTTGTGTAGGTGTGAGTGTGCTTTGACATCTTACCGTGACAAGTCGAAAGATTATAATTAGATTTGAATGAAACTTGCTGTTTGTTGACGTAAATCTATGATGATGTTCAGACGGGTTTGATAATCATGATTTTTCTCTTTCACATCTTGGAGAAATTATGGTCCGTTTTGTCTCTGTGGCGTCAGGGGAACCTCAAAAGCTCCTCGCGGTCACCTTGTTGGCGACTGTGTTCACCATATGAGTGTCCTACTCAGAAATCTCTCGACATGTTGATAATAATTTGCCGCCCCTACAGTGAGGGGGTGCTAGCCAGGGTCTGGGGACGTCTCCGAGTGGTTCTTTCCTCTTATATTTTGTCGTTTGCTTCTTTAACGTCCTTTCAACTACTTCCTCTCTCTTCGTCTTTTCCTAATCCTTTTCTTTCTATTCTTATTTTCTTCGTTTTGTTTATCTTCGTCATCTCCTAATATAGGATGTGAAGTAGAGAACGATGTTCATTCAGCTGCTCAAGTTACAGATGGTTAACCACAAGAGTGAATTAGACAACATTACTGAACAATTTTCTCTTATTAAATAATACTGATGTCGATTATACACCGAGGAAGTTAATAATAATATCAGTTTAACACTTATCGGTTTAACACTAACTTTGCCAAGTACAAACAAGAGGTGTAACCTCGTGGTGTAATATATTAACAACTGAGTTAATGGAGGTGAGTGAAAGGGCCTCTTAGTTTGAAGTAAAATTGCTGCAACAAGAGAAAAAATTATTGTGATAAACATTCCTGGAACTAATCCGTTCCGAACACATTGTACTCGAGATGTAAACGATAATGTCGCAGTAATCCTGAATTTCACGTAGCAAGAAGTAACCAGTGATCAACAATAAACAAAGGTGACGAGAGCTGATCACTGACTGTTATGCCTCTCTTGATAAAAAAAACCCACTTCAATCATGTCAGGAAAGGCAGCAAAAGGATTGTCTGGGTGAAAGAGTGTCCCGAGGCCCGTTAGGTGCAGCACAGTGTATACTAATCTTTGGGCACACAAGGAGGCATCATGGCCGGTACTGCACTCGACTGCGTTTATTTCCTCAACTTTCTAGAGTTTTGTACCCATTTACAGCTAGGTAGACTGAGAGTGCCCCAGGAACTCTTGAGAGGCTGCAGGCTCTCAGAGGTCATGAAAGTAAAAACACCTTCGCCTTATAATAATTTTGACTTCCCATGTCTTCCTAAAATAATTACTGAGCTTTAATACTTTGGGGAGGTCAATATTTTTTTTTTACGATTTAGTAAGACTGAAATTAAATTATACCTAAAGTAAGTTAGGCAAAGTCAGGTTAAGTTAAGGTACGTTAAGGTGGATTATATTTTCTATGAGACTATTCATTTACATATATTATGATGATCTATTATAACCGAAATAGAATGTTCTAAATATAAAAATGAATGTAAGATATTCATCGGTACTAGGCACAACAACCACGTAGACTGTACATCTAAATCACCACCACCTTTTATTCCAGAGGCTTATACATACAACACAGACATCTTAGCGTACACGATAATAGCTTCCAGTAATACAACATTCACTTCAGAAGATAATCACATTTAATCTGCGAATCCATTAAGGACTTCGGAAAATCTGGTATCATAGATGAGTTTGCAATTAGTGATATGACGGAGGCAAACTTTAAGCTGCTTTGTGCTCCCTCATAACCGCCACACCTATTTAAATCCCCTCTTCCCCCCCCCCCTAGCCTATATAGTGCCGAGTCCCCTCTCTCTCTCTCTTTCCTTTACAGAATCGGTGTTTTCCTCAGTTATCCTGTTGCAATATTAGTACATTTTAGGGGTGTTGGGAGTGAAGGTGGGGGAAGACTCCGTAACCCCCCGGCATTCCATCTTCTAACACCAGAATATCTGAAAATATCTGTTAACGAGAACGACCGATCTGTGTATGTGACGACTATGTGTGGAGACCCCCAACCGCCCACCAAACCTGATCTTACGTCACTGTCTGGAGGGTCAGGATGGATACAGGGTAAAATGTAAACACTTATGGGGGCGTTGTGTTATCTCGTGGCTCTTTTATTATCTCGTGGGATCTTGGTTAAGGTTCTCTTTAGTCCACTGTTAGTCTCCTCCTTCAAAGTTATGTCTTATTTTAGTTCCTATGCCATCTATTTAATTGTTTCCTGAGTCGTGGCAAGCATGTGTTATTTGAAGGTTATTTTTGTTAAGTAGGCTGGAATTCTTAGTTATATTATCATTAAAATGTTATCTTTCACACCCATCAACCCAATACTAGAATATCGTGTGGGTCAAGAGCTTTATAAAAGGTCACAGTCCTTATTATCAGGTAATCATCCGTCACCACCACCAGGTCACCCTCAAACATCACCGGGCCACCACCAGGTCACCCTCAAACATCACCAGGCCACCACCAGGTCACCCTCAAACATCACCAGGCCACCACCAGGTCACCCTCAAACATCACCAGGCCACCCTCAAACATCACCAGGCCACCACCAGGTCACCCTCAAACATCACCAGGCCACCACCAGGTCACCCTCAATCATCACCAGGCCACCACCAGGTCACCGTCCTCCGCCTCTGGGTCACCCCTTAATGACACTCTCACTCTCCCCCAGTTTACTTCTCGCAGTCACCCTCATCATCCACCTTCCCCCCAACCCTCATCCACCCAAAGCCACTTACCTGGAAGGCTGACTCGTGTAGGTGGCCTCCTGGAAACATAATCTGCCCAGTTTATGCGACATGCGTTTTAAGCCAGCGACCACAAGCGTCCCTTTCCCTGAATGGCGTCCACTGTAGTCTCAGTGTGGGAGGGCGGAGGTTTCTGACCCATCACACACCGACGGCAGCTGGTCACGCTATTCCTCTCTCCCTCATTCCAAAGGTATGTCTCCCATTTGGGAACAGGTCATCGACCCACAACGGGGCCTGGGGGGAATAAGAGTAAAAATAGAAAAGAAAAATATTATATTAATCTACACCACAAAGGTGCCGGAAAACCAGTTTTTTAAAGTGAGACAGATTGTATCAGTATGGAAACAACAGAAGACGGCAGAGTTTGGCTGTGTACTATAAAGGGTTATTCTAATGTGACCGGCATCCACACATAAACGGTGGGCACCGCGGGCACGACGAGTGTTACGAACCCTTGTCGGCGGTACACAGGATGCCAAATCCACCGAACATTGTCCGTTAAAGTACCTGTAAAAGAGAAAGAGAGAGTGAAGCAACATTGCGGCGAAGAGAAAGGGAAGAAAGATTGTCAACTAAAGGAGGAGAGTTAATAAGACGAAATGCCTTTGATTCCACCCTATCTAACAGTTGGACAGAAGAAGAGCCACCCCAGATATGAGAGCAGTACTCCAAGTTAGGACGAATTAATCCCTTAAATACTTGAAGCAACTGCTCAGGAGTGAAGTAGCTACGGCATCTGTACAGCATTCCCAACTTTATGGAGTTGGTGTTCAGGTGAAACTAAATTTCAGCTCTCTGTGAATCACCTCAACTTGAATCACCTCACTCTAAATTACCTCACTGTAAATAAGCCGTTTGTAAATATATCTATGAATCATCTCTCTTTAAATCACCTCTCTATAAATCACCCTCTGTAAATTACCACTGTGATTCATTTCTCTTTCTAGCAGAATAACTTCATTTTGATTCAAAAACCATTTGAGGTCCAAATCGATTTCCTCTTAACTCGACATGAGTGGGAGATGAATTAAGCCCGATAGGAGGATTCCAACCCACATGGAGCACCAGAGACCCCATGAGTATTGCCCGCAGCTTAACGGAACTACTGCTCCTTAAGTCATAAAGCCTCTTATGGTGCCTTTATAAAAGAGTGCCTCTGCCGGGAAGAAGAGAGGAGAGAAGGATGTTTACCTGCTGACTACAGTGACAGGGAATGTGTTACTGAAGGAGGAATGTGAACGTAGGGTGTTGGCTGTGTAATGACGTAAGGTGTTGTTGGTGTTGGCTGTGTAATGACGTAAGGTGTTGGTGTTGGCTGTGTAATGACGTAAGGTGTTGTTGGTGTTGGCTGTGTAATGACGTAAGGTGTTGTTGTTGTTGGTTGTGTAATGACGTAAGGTGTTGTTGTGGTTGTTGGCTGTGTAATGACGTAAGGTGTTGTTGGTGTTGGCTGTGTGACGTTGTTGGTGTTGGCTGTGTAATGACGTAAGGTGTTGGTGTTGTAATGACTGTGTAATGACGTAAGGTGTTGTTGTTGTTGGTGTTGGCTGTGTAATGACGTAAGGTGTAATGACGTAAGGTGTTGTTGGTTGTGTAATGACGTAAGGTGGTGGTGATGGTGTGCGTCTTGGTCATATGCACTACAGTAGAGTTGTTTTCTCCCCCAAGACTTTTTTCTCCTTTAAGTCTTTGTCTAATAACCTAACCGACTCGATGAAGCCTACTCATGTGTATGTCAAGGTGCACACACCTCAATGTACATGTATGTCATCAACTATACACCTCAGTCACAGTGTACGTGTGTATCATAAGCTATACACGTAATGTGCACTTAGTAGTAGGTAGTAGGCAGCTACCAAACAGAGAGGTACTACTGCCTGGGAAGATATTGGAAGCATAATGTGTTGCCTAATGGTAGACCCTGCTACCATATGGCATCACGAAAATTGTGGCCAAGTCCCAGGTTGATGATCTGACTTTCTGCCTCATTTACACACAATTGCAGGGTCTCAATTGTTTCTCTTACTTTGACAACACATCGTAAGTACAGTATGTCTGATGTGTTGTCAAAGTAAGAGAAACAATTGAGACTGCAATTGTGTAAATGACGTTTCTCTTGATTTTTTTATTTATGGTTCTTTTATTATTATTGTTTTGTATTATTATTTTTATCATATTTATTATAATTTTTCTTTGTTTGCTTTAATTATTATCATTATTATTATTATCATTATATTTTCGCCTCCGAGGCCCCAGTGTGAGTCAGTGACCTGTGTATAGTGGGCTTTTTTTTTACGGGGCTTAGCCCACCCGGGCACAGGTCAACGACCCACATTGGGGCCTAGGGGGAGAAAAAATAAGAATAGAAAGAAATTAAACATAGAAAAGAAAAGGGTTATATTAATCTACATCGCAAAGATACCGGAAAACCAGCTTTTTAAAGTGAGACAGATTGTATGAGTATGGAGGCACAGAAGAAGGCAGAGCATTCCACAGTTTGGCTGTGTGAGGAAAGAAGGGTGTACTATAACGGGTTATTCTAGTGTGACCGACATCCACAGAGAAACGGTGGGCACCACGGACAAGACGTGTGTTACGAGCCCATGGCCTTGCCGGCGGTACACAGGATGCCAAATCCACCGAACATTGTCCGTTAAAGTACCTGTAAAAGAGAGAGAATGAAGCAACATTGCGGCGAAGAGAAAGGGAAGAAAGATTGTCAACTAAAGGAGGAGAGTTAATAAGACGAAATGCCTTTGATTCCACCCTATCTAACAGTTGAACAGAAGAAGAGCCACTCCAGATATGAGAGCAGTACTCCAAGTTAGGACGAATTAATCCCTAATAAACTTGAAGCAACTGCTCAGGAGTGAAGTAGCTACGGCATCTGTACAGCATTCCCAACTTTCAGGTGGCAGCTTTAACAATGTTGAGGATGTGTGGCTTCCATGACATATTAGAGGAAATGGTGAGGCCTAGCATATCTGTTTTAGAATTTAGCAGAATAATAGCGTCCTGAAATGTGATTGGTGGGAGATCATCTAATTTGGAAATTGTAATTGGTGAATACGGAGTTTTATTACTATTGAATTTAACCAAGTTTCTAACTCCCCATTCGGAGATGCTGCACAGATCCTCGTAAAACAAATACAAATTATACGTGGCTTGGTAGTGAAGACAACGCACCTGGACGCTCACATACAGGACTACTGATAAGTTAGTGAACCTCCAGGATGACATCAAAATAGTTTGAACGTTATATTATTGTTAGTCTTTATCATTTCTTCCTTCATCTTCTTTCTTTCGTCTTTCTTCGTCTATAGATTCCAAAGCAGTAGGCAGTATGCACCACAACTCACTCAAGCTTAACTCAACCACCCAATTTCCAGATGACGCATTTAATAAAGACCTTTGAAGCGCAGTGATACATACATTATAACATGAGCCAGTCATCAAGTTAGTTCACTAGCGTTTATTATCCCTATGTTAGCCGTAAGATAAGGTTCAATAATTACTATCCGTACATATATATCTCTTCTAAGGTTAACTACTACCAGCTTAGCCTACGTAATATCCTTCTAAAGTGTGAGTAAGAATAGCATTTGTATCTCCTGTTTACACTCTCTCACTCCCTCACTGGCACAGTTTACATTTCTCTCTCCGTCTCTCTCTGGAGCCTAAGTAACATAGTCTCTCTAAATCCGAGTCTTAATCTATATAGGCAAGGGGATGCCAGCACCTAAGAAATACTTTTCAAAAAAAAAATAAAAGAAGGAAAGGATGTCCTCAGTGTTAGAAGTCTGCTTGTACCTTTTCTAAACTTTGGGAGAAAATGGCCCCAATAAAGAACGTCTTTTATGTTTTTTTTTGTGCGTTGAGATAGTGACACCCACCGAAGAATGAGTCTCTGTGTATGAATAATCTGGGCGCAACTTATATCAGACTACATCTTTACCAGATGTCCATACGGAGAAGAATGAGTCTTTTTCACATGGAGATTCTAGGACCGGGTAGCCTCTGAACCCAACTTTACGAGACATAAACACGTCGAGGAATGCGTGTTTTACATGGAAATCCTTGGGAGCAGCGGCTAGCGTCTGAGCATTATCACAGCGTAAAACAACAAACAGCTACACACTTTGAGAAATATTAACTACAGGAGATGGAAAAAAACTTTAATCCAGCAAAGGTGAATCATAGGGAGAAGTTTGGCAGTAAGATACTTAAGCTTAACTTCAGGGAGATTAACACAGCACTAACAGGAGTATAAAGTTAGAGACAAAATCTTACGACTTTAAGAAAAACGACGGAGGATACAATGTCGTTTTTCTCTCAAGTTTTATTACCTTTCGTACGTGACGTCATTAATCAGGCTATATTTGTTTATGTAGCCGTGGATGAGCACAAACACACAGCTCGTAATTAGCAACAACTTACAGTAGTAAAAAAGAGTTACTGTACCCTTGATTTCGCTGAAACACATGGAAACGACAGTAGTACAGTAAATGACCTCACTGTTGTCCACTTTTAGCCATTTTCATTCACGAGTATCGTCAGTCGTCGGCTAAAGTTCATAATCACTGCTTAGAGTACAATAAACCTGTTTTCTTGCTTGTTAGACCTCACTTGGATTACGCAGTTCAGTTCTGGTCACCGTACTGCGGAATGGATATAGAATCCCTAGAAAGAATTCAGAGGAGAATGACAAGACGAGTAGGAACCTTGAGTACAGAGACAGGTTAAAGCATCTTAATTTGCACTCCCTCGAGAGACGTAGAGTGAGGAGCGATATATCGAGGTGCATAAATGGAAATCAGGGCTCAACAAAGGTGATATAACGAAGGTCCTCAAACTGTCCAACCAAGGGCGAACTCGTAGCAATGGTTTTAAATTAGACACCATTTTTGGGAAACGTAATTTTCACTAGGTACCTTAACAGGTCCCTTTTCTACCAAAATATCAATTGTCATAGTGTCCAGTAAATGTGGCCAGTTGGCTAGATCACATAGATCTTCATCAACATGACCGTTAGCGTAGGTAGAACTGTCCATTTTAAAAGCCTTAGTATTTTTTCAGTACTCTCCTCTTCCTCAGCTTGAATATGACCCACACTATCACTATCACAGTCGCTCAGGTCTTTTTTGCATAAGTTTCTGGTGTTTTTGAAAACACATATTTTTCTCGGGAACCTTTCATTGACATTTCGATTTCTTTTCTCTTCCATTTTTTCTGCCTTTTCTCTGCATCCGAGATGTATTTTCTGAGTCTGTCCCTATCCCTGCTGCCAATGGTATAATAAAAAACGATGGCTGTGTACGATAGTAAAATAATGTATATCAACAATTTCACAAAACACAAATCACGGACAACTGGAGGTTCATACACCACTGACAGGTGCCCGTTGTCAACGTACCACTCCTCTTCGACAGAGAGCACGGTAAAGAATGACATTGTTTTCAGTCTGGGTGGTATGAAGGGGTGGCTTAATCTTACCTTTGACCTCATGTCAGCAGATGCATTGCCTGACTGTGCTGGTCACTAATCCTTCAGGTGGTCTCCTGAATCTGGGTGGTAAGGTGAGGTCAGCTTAACGCGGTCACTAATTATGGTGTTAGGTGAAGTAAGGGCCGCGGGGCCCCCACTAGCACGGTGCCCGGGCGGTCGGACTGGTTGCCATGCCCTCGGGACGGCTCTGCTCACCAGCACCAGTCATCTTAATTCTGTTGGTTGTAGCACTTGTGAGTACGTTACCCGCCACTATTATAATTTTTTTGACCTTCCCTTTTCACACCTCAGCGACCCTGAGTTTTTGTTGTTCTTTAATCAGTACCAATATTCCTACACTGATGATGCTGGTGTTGTTCCTTTAAATTTACTGGACCGTATGTGTTACACCCCCGACACAATACTCCCTCGTATTGACCCTGATGCCTCTCTACAACACTCACTGGGTTACACCAACCCCAACTGTAACTCTTACTCACCTTTTTACTTTATCCTCTTCACCAAATGATCGGCTCGTTAGCCGCTTGGGCGATCGGTCACGTCTCTGTTACGCACTGTTGGCAAATACTGGGCATGCACCGGCTCCTGAATGTACCTGAACCTGCTCCAGTGTTGGTCAAGTCTTGTCTTGAAAGAGCTCACACTCGGTGCCGTCACAACACTCTCTGGTAGATTGTTCCAAGAGTTCACAACTCTCACTCCGAAAAAGTTTGCCCTCACAGTTTTCTTGACTTGCGGCTTCTTCAATCTTGAGCTGTGACCCCTTGTGGGGCGAGCGTCCGCCAGCTCCAAGTAAGGGCACTCGACTGAGTAGTGCCCCTTGAGATGCTTATACACCTCAATTAGGTCACCCCTTGCCCGCCTGTAGAACCGACTCTCCTGAGTTTAGCTTTGATCTTCTACTATCTCATTCCTTCTCCTTAATTAGCCATAACATCAGTAGTATTCTCCTTCACTTAGATACCTTTTTAGATCAGTGTATATCTTCTGCCCACAAATTTCATGTACTTGGGTTCTGCGTCAACACGTCACGACACAGTGGTGGTGTCGCTCTGCATGTTGATATGAAGTATAACACTTCTGTAAGAGATGATTTAAAGGTTCAGTGTCATGGTCACGTTTGTGTAATAGTCCGTTCAACGCTTAAGTATTCATATTATGCTACATCGCCCACAAAATATATGAACTTTTGAGTCCCCCATGTGAGACGTTCGTTCTCTAATCACTTCAGTATGGCTTTGACCTCCGTTTTCTTTTCGTGTAATCTATCAGTGACTCGGGTATTTCTGTATACCTCCCAGGGTGATCCCGAATTTGAAATTGTGAGTGAATGAATTTATTGTACGGACAAGTGTTTCTCTCTTCCTGGTTGGCTTGATCCTTTGGGTGTGGTTTCGTTTGCTTGTTTGATGGACGGGCTGCTCGATAGAAATATCTTGGTCCTCTGTTGTGGGGGGCTTGTTAAATTGAAGTTGACAATCTTTTCCTCCTCTTTCTGCTGTCTTGGACCGTCACTCGCGAGTGTCTGGGTCATGTTCTTCGTGCCATAGTTGTTCGTAGATGTTGAGGAGGTGACCGTGATAAGGTGTTCGTCTGCCCCGAGAGGCCCGTGTTTTTCTTGTCTCTTGGTAACTTGTGTCTTTTCTATTTTTTTCTTATCTTCTTGTGTTTTTGTTTCTTTTTTTCCTAACTTCGGTGTAAACTACATGGAGAGCCTCCTTGTAGCGAAGTTTCTTGTTTTGGCGAACCTTGGCTACCCTGCACTCCTTCCACTTGGGGCAGGTCCAGTCGGCAGTCCCCATTTTGTGTTTTCTTTTAAGATCATTTAAAATGTTTCATTATGTGTTTCGGTCGTCATTAATTCCTTTTATTTTGTAACCGTAATTTAAATATCCTGAGGTGGCATGTTTGGCACATTTTTACATTTAAACCTGATTATATTGTAGGGTACGTGATGTTTGGTTCACACTCAGGATGGGATGGAGAAAGGAAACTCACAGTGTGCTCTCTGTATACATGTTGTATTGGATGTACAGTGCAGCTTGGTGCTGGGAAGGCAGCATGGTTACAAGCGTGATGTAGAGAGAGCTGGTTGGTGAGGACGCTCAGAAAAGGACAGCTTGTGGGTCGCCATGCTCGCCGGCTGGAGCGAGGGCCGCCAGGCAGCGGCGGAGGAGGTGGTGTAGCTTGCTGCGGCTGTAGCTAGAAGAAGAGTGGTCACCACGAGGTCAGGTCTTATATAGCGGAGGTAGGCGTGGCTTCATAGTTGACCTCCGTCATGTAAGGCGGCGCTGGTTGACCTAGACCACGAGGCATACACTGGGGAATTCGCGGGGTCGGCTTCTCAGAGACAAACAGCGTTTGTAGGGGAGATATCCATTACAATATATTATATTATACTATTTTATTTAACTGATGAGGACTGCAGTTGTCAGTCGAAATTTGTTAATATTATTGCAATTTTTAGTTTTATGATTCACCTGTACTGCATCAAAGCATAGCAGTGGCGAGGTGCTGGACAACTCGTACCCAAGCAAATTGTAGCCATCAGAAAATGTCAAGTCATACCCAATTCACGAGACAGTTCGTACCCAATACCCATATATATATATATATATATATATATATATATATATATATATATATATATATATATATATATATATATATATATATATATATATATATATATATATATATATATATATAATATATATATATATAAGAATAGTCCTTCGGGGCAACTTCTGATCCGCTACACCGGTATGCCTACTCGCGTTTTAAATTTGGACTTTGCGTAGCGATAAAAAGCCTATCTGGTGATGTTTTAAAAATTGGCACGGTGGCACCAGAGAAGCTACAGCGGTTCTACAGCATCACAGACATAATCAGGACCGAGTTACATGCAATAACTTTGATATAGAAGAGAAAAAGTCTACTGTGTGGCAAAGAAAATTATGTAACCATATATGTGTTGTACAAAACGCTTTAGCTAATAAAAAACTAGATGGTTTGAGAAAATGTAGCATAGAAGGGGTTGTAGTGGACGTCTCCCCTACAACTTCCTACAACTGCGTAGCCACAGCCACTACCTGCTACCGCCTCCCTAGCAACCAACCAGATGTTACCGTATCTTAGCAACGGAACTAGTCACCGGCGACTTCTCGGGTTTTCCCAACATGACTCATAGCGGCTGCTGGGTATATAAGCTCTGTCTCTCCATTGAGATTCATTCTGACCATCTTCTTGAACAAGCAACACCTCCTCGCTTCTCCTCGCCTGCCTGGCGGTCCTCGCTCCCGCCAGCGAACATGGCGACCCACCAGCTGTCCTTCACTGAGCTTCCTCACCAACCAGCTTTCTCATTCTGCCCATCTTCCTGAACAAGCAACACCTCCTCCAGCAACCTCCACGCTGTTAACATTTATTCAATCAGGAGGCCAGCAACAGGCAACATCTTCTCTAATGAAGCTCCTGCACATCTACCTCCTTCAACACGCTACTCACCGAACGTCTTCTACTGAGCAGCCCCTCACCACACGGCACCTCCAGCACCAGACTGTCTAACATATAACTTATATTATATAAGAAAACCACATTAGAGTTTCCTTCCATCCTGAGTGCTAGACAACATTAATATCTCGATACCCCTACAAATGGTGACTCCCGGAGATTAGCACTCACACAGGATGGAGGAGACACTGATCACGCTCCCAGTCTTCAAGCAGACACTGGCTCCTCTTCCTGCCCCAAGCACCACATCCTGATGACCCCAGCACACCGTCCTGCCTCAGACGCCGACCCCGGCCCAGCAGTAACCCCTGCCGCCCCTGCCGCGGACTCTGTTCCGGAATCCAGACCCACACACCCCTCTTTTCTCCCTCAGGTACTCCCTGCTAATGTCCTGCACCCTGCTGCTGTCGTGGACCCAGCTGCTGTCACGAGCCCTATTCCGCTTCTGCTGACGCAGCCCCTGCTCCTGACCCAGGCCCACACACACCCCAGCAGGCGCATCTGACGACCCTGTACCTGTCGAGAGGGAAGCACAACATTCATCGCCTCCACACACCCTTTTTCTCCCTTCTCCCACAGATAGTGTGTATCTAGACAGTTGTATTTCAGCGATCGGCTCATCACGCCATCGCCGTTGTCTCACATGAGGCATGCACCGCCCGGTCTGCCTCACATGTGCTAAGCAACTCTACAGACAACAAGTCTCCTACACCGCCTGGAGGGAAGGGGGAGTATTGTAGTGGACGTCTCCCCTACAACTTCCTACAACTGCGTAGCCACAGCCACCACCTGCTACCACCTCCCTAGCAACCAACCAGATGTTACCGTATCTTAGCAACGGAACTAGTCACCGGCGACTTCTCGGATTTTCCCAACATGACTCATAGCGGCTGCTGGGTATATAAGCTCTGTCTCTCCATTGAGATTCATTCTGGTCTCTCTTCTTGAACAAGCAACACCTCCTCGCTTCTCCTCGCCTGCCTGGCGGTCCTCGCTCCCGCCAGCGAGCAGCGAGCATGGCGACCCACTAGCTGTCCTTCTCTGAGCTTCCTCACCAACCAACTCTCATTCTGGCCCATCTTCCTGAACACGCAACACCTCCTCCAGCAAGCACCACGCTGTCCAGCATTCATTCAACCAGGAGGCCAGCAACAGGCAACATCTTCTCTAACGAAGCTCCTGCACATCTACCTCCTTCAACACGCTACTCACCGAACGTCTCTACTGACCAGCCCCTCACCACACGGCACCTCCAGCACCAGACTGTCTATCATATAACTTATATATTATACAAGAAAACCACATTAGAGTTTCCTTCCATCCTGAGTGCTAGACAACATTATTATCTCGACACCCCTACAGGGTACTCATATCTAGCGCTTATCTAGCGTGTTCCAAGTGTCAATCGAGCGTCATATTGGGGTTGGCAACACTGGTGAGGGTCTGTTTACCGTCTACTGGGACGGTCGTCTGCCTGTGACCGATAGACAGTACCGGCTGACTCTTAAAATATGTTACGAATATCTTCCCGACTTCCACCTCGTGTGACATCTAAGGTTAGTGTCCAGTTTCTTCTCCTTCGAGGGTGAGGTGAAGATATACATTACTCCCCTTGAGTGTGAGAGTGTGTCAACCATCAGCTGATACAGGTAGCCCTAAATAACCCATTGAGTTGGATAAATCCCTCCATTCACCTATTGGGGTAATTAATCTGCATATGATTTAGTTATGATAAATAAAGACAAATTTATGGTAGTACACTGTTCTATCTTGATGTTAGAAATATGTTTTTCTGAATGTTTAAACTTTTAAGACATATTTCGTCCATGATATTTCTAATACCGAAAGAAATATAACCTAACTTAACCTACCCTTTTTTATGTATTAAAAGACAAAAGACAAAAAATCACCAAAAACTAACCTAACCTAACAGTAATAAACAGTAACCACAGAATTCCGGAAATTCACTCTTTTCAATCAATATACGTAACTATTTTTTTCTATAATCATTTTCTTATATTATTTTAGGTTAGGTAACACATTTTTTTACCAGATTCTTTGGTTGCTGTAATCTGCAATTTTACCACCTAACCTAGCCAAACCCAACAACCTAACCTAACCTAACTTATCATCTTAGGTTCTGCGAGCAAATGGCGGTCGACGACTGCAGTCATCATACTCGGGGGGAGGAGGTGCCAATAAAACCTTGTTCGCAGCAGCAGGAGCAACGTCACTTGTGGCCGGTGTTGTTGGTTACTCTGCTTGGAGTAATGACAACAGGAAGGTATGAATTTTATATGTTAAAAAGTACCTCCAGCCACTCCCCGAGTTATGAACAGGTTTCATTCCTGGGCCCTGTTTGTAGGTCAATTTGTTTGTATATTGGAACAGTGTCAATTCCATAGTTTAGGTAAGGTTAACACAACCCTGCCCATACTAAACAAAATAATGTACCATTTATAACTAATAATGTAAATATTACCAAAAAAAATATTAAACCATATAAATTAATGTAAAAAAATGGGAATTTAACTACAACGCTGTCCATACAAAACAACAGTAATAGCCCTTACATAATAAATAATGTAAATAAAGTACTGTAATGTTAAATAATACAGAATAATGAAGGTAGTAAACAATGGGACTTTTGTGATAAATATATTTGAATCCATTTGTAAGTGCAGGTGTTTTTCACTTGGGGTTCTTAACTCTGGGACTGTCTGTGTATGACAGGACCTCAAGAATTTTTGTGGTCCATGTTGACATGAATGTCTAGTCTTAATGTCCTTTTGTATGAAAAACCAATTAATTTGAAGCTGTTTTAATACATTTACTGTACTAACCTTGGTTGGTTGGTTAGTAACAGAAGTTTATTTTAAACCACGGAAAATTACTTTACATCTTATTGCTACAAATCATCTACAGTCCATACTTCACTTTAACGACTAATTGGTACCTCGAAAACGGTCTTTAAAGTGAAAATTGTTAATGTGGTGAGTATAGTTTGCAGGCTAATGAGTCAATTGGTACCAGCCCTCAGACACTTTCACCCCCTCGAACCCCTATAAACCCCACAAAAATTACAACCACTTACTCACACATTAATACTGCATGTAGCAATACTACAGGTAAAAGAAATAATTGTCCTAAGGGCATACAAGTAAAAATGTACCCCCCCCACCCCCCCGTCTGCAAATGTTATTCGGGGATTTGTCGATTCGCAACCATTTTGAGAATCTAACCCTCGTGAATTTGGGGGGCCCCTGTATTTTATTTACCTGATGACTTAAGTTTTTTACTTTCATTTACTGTATTTTGTCATTTTCTTTTTTTCTTTTGTCGTAAATTAAGTGATTTTAGATGTATATAAGGAGTTAGGCTATGATCTAGTGGGATTTTAAACATTGTTCTGTAAGTACGTTAGGCACATAGCATGTGTTCAGGAATGGAACCCTTTCGTAACCCGGGGATCCCCTGTATTCAATAATTGTAATGAGTTCCACTCTACTACAATATAAGTAACACTTTTAATTCCTCATATAAATATTCCGAATAAATTAAGGAATCTCATCACTTGGTCATTTTGTGCAGGGTGTTGAGAAAACCATTCCTGGCTCCAAGTATCTGCTTGATGTTATTCTTGGCCCAGAACAAGTACCTGCACCTCCTAAACCTTCTAAACCAGAAATTGGGCTAGTGAGGAGGAGGTTGGAACGAGAAAAGAAGAAAAGGCAGCAAGAAGAGGAAGAGACAACATCTATAGTAACTGATAGTGTAGCTGTCCAAAAAGGTAAGCATCATTTTTGATGGACTAGGGAAGGTAGCCTTTGGAAGAATAGCTATAAGGTAAGCTAGGTAAGCTTTAGGTAAAATGAAGATCATGCTTGAGCTGGAATATCCATAAATGGGAAGTGAGAGGAATGGAGGTAGTGATGGAAGATAATGTTTGACTAAAGAAAATTGACCAACAGTAGAGGTGGCATGGTGAAGAATGAAGTGTGTTATGGTTGGGATTGAAAGGAATTTTTATTGATTGGATAATGCTTAAATAGCCCTCTGTACTTTTAATTCTGGAGCTGGGTTTGGTAGAATTGAGGCTACTGGAGACAGCAGCAACTTAACACTGAGGACACAAGCCAATTTTTTTAGCCATTATTCAGACAGTAAAGTCATCCTATTTGTCATAAAATACGGTAACATGTGTATTTATTGTAAGACTACCGGGTATTTTTTTTTACTTTAAATACAAAATAAACATGCATAATGAAAACAAAATAAACATGTACACTATAATGAATACAAAAGAAACATGTTCAGTATAATGAATTTAAAATTATTTAATTTGGTATGCGGGATGGTGCCTTTTTTTTATGTGCTCACTGCCCTTGACATTAAAACCTGGCTACTCTGCTGTGTTATTGTTATTTTTCAACTCCTAAGTTTGAGTAGACATACATACAGGGATATCTCCATTAGCCGGAACAATTGGCGCAGAGCACTTCTGGGAATGAGAGATTTCCGGGTAACGAGACAACTCTCGAAGCTGGAAAAAATTTCCTCGTCCCCAAAATTTTCCGGGTACCTGGAAAATTTTATCAGAAGTTCCAGATCTTGTGCATTGCATCATATCTCGAACCTGGAAAAAATCCCTTATCCCTGGAATTTTCCAGATAATTCCTGCTTTGGGAATGATTTTCTGAGAAAATTTCAATTCCGGTCGGAGAGTTCCAGTTAAGAGGGATTCGGGCTAACGAGAGATATTACTATTTTACTCTGTTACATGCACACACAATTCTTCATACAGAATGTGCCAAAAAAAAAGAAGATTATCATGACGTCAGAAGCATAGAGAATAAAGCTTTCTTACATCTGCGGGAGTAAGTGTGCAGATTGTCAAAGAGGTCTGTACTGTACCTGAAAATTGCTTAACTATTAATGCATAATCTTATTTTATTTATTTATTTATTTTTTTTTTTAATTTCAATGTTGGGATAAATTTACATTTCTTGTTAATTCCATTGAGCCTGAGCCCCAATGATATTAAACAAACTTTTTCTGCTGATTTATTTTACGGTATTTTTAAAAAAATAATAATATTCTGCAGTAAATGACTTTGTATTTCTTTGTTACAGAACTTGAACCAGCTGTGGAAGTCTCTCTTGGTAAGGATTTTTCTTTTGGGGGGAGGGGTTCAAAATAGATATACATACATACTTTATGCAATAAACAAAACTTACTGCAAAACACATAATCCCTAGAATATAATTTTCCATATTTTCACATCATATGACATTTTCCGAGCTTTCTTGTGTTCAGTTACTACATAAAATTAAATGTACAGTTATGGATTGATTGATTGATTGATTGTGGTAATTACATCCCTGGCGACGCAACAGCTGTTTTGCCAAATTAAAATTAAGGATCAAAAGACAAATAAAATAATGTAAGATAAAAACACAATAAATAACATAGAACTTTCCTAAAACCATTTAAACATTAATAAATAAAACTCAAAGCTTGTGTAGAAGGCTGGCTTCCTCCTCCCAGCTGTTCTCTCTTATGCCCCATCAAGCAATTGCCAAAGAGCAACACAGTATTCTTTTATTTTTTTATTTATTCCTCTTATTTACTGGTATAGTATACTGTACTGTACATGTGACACAGTTCAGCTGGGCAGTCACCATGCTGATACAAGAGATGTATGTGGCTGCTGCCTGTATGCCATGACGTCACATAGGGGTGCAGTGAGAGTGCAGCTGGCCGCAGTTACAGCTCAATGCCTGAATACATACTGTCATTTCCTGCACATTTATCTTATTTTATTGTTTTATGTTATATTTTCCTTTTATTTTTAAGCTACATTAGAGTACTGTATTGTAATGAAGTGCACTTGGAGCACAGAATCCCTGTTTTTCCGACTTTCCTCCCAAATTTTTCCCAGTGACTTGAACGCCAGTAAACTGAAAATTTACAATCATTAATCAAGAAAGGGTGTTATAATTTTTATATTCTTAAACCAAAAAGTGATTAATTGTTAAACAAGAGATTTCTGTACCAGTATTTTAAAGGCGACATATTGGTTGCTACCTCATTATAACACTGATAAATTAGAGCTCTACCGAGGCTCAAAATAACTCGTATGCCGATAACTTTGTTGTACTCCACTGACAAAATATATATGCCTTGTGAGACCAAATTTAAGGCATTACCTACTGGATACCAGTACAGAAATTCATCGCGGGATTTTTCATTATAAAGGGACGTCCTCCCCAACTTTTAGAAAACAGTTACACCCCTGCATACCACCATGAAAGAAGTTCTATTGTACAGTTTTTGTATGGCGTTGGTCGATTAGATTTTCAATACAGTAACAAACATTGATGTGTGAATGTAATTTGTTACAGTAGAACCTCAATAAATCGGACTGATTGGGGCAGACCCCAGTCCGTAAAATGTGAATATATATTGGGGGGGGGGGGCTGGAGATAACGCTGCTTATCTGAGCTGTTTTGGTTGTCAACAACTGTTGCCACTGAGATGATTGTTATTTACTGTAAAGTGTTATATGCAAGTAACCACAGAATTTGTCTTATGAATAAAGAGAAAACTGTATACTGTACAGTACTATAAAGATACAAGTAAGTGTAGGAGTATATTGTGTGTGGAAGATGAATGTTTATCTGGGAGCAGAAGGGAGGGGGAGTATTACAGGTGGGTGATCTCTCCCCCAAGATTCCTTTTACACTTCTTTATGCAACTTTCACCACAATTCTCATATAATTAGGATCATTTGGTGCCAGGCTGATAAAATATTCTCCTTAAAGAATCAACTCTCCTGAAAAAAGAATCCCACGCTGAATTCCATGAATCTTTTGTTTGTTTACAAAGAGCAAACAGCTGATAGGCTTACCACAGTGTCTATCTTCATCACTTAATAAATTAGTACAGTACAACTGTTTATCAGCACTTAATAAGTAATGTTATAGTGTAAAGTATTATGCATCTGCATATACCCTGGTTTATTCATTAATCATTTGTCTAAGTGTACAAGTAGCCAAACTGAGTCATCATATAACACTCAAAGGTAGTAAATAACGTTTTTGGGGACGTGTCTTCATATCAAATACTATACAGTGTGTTATAGTGACCCCTGTTGTAAGCTGGTCTACTGAAAGCTCTCACAATAACACATCTTGAGTAAACAACCTTCTGACACAGCTTATCCTTTTATTTTTAAGTCATATTACATATTACTTACAGCATTGTATTTTTTTTTCTCTTACTGAAGATGCTATATTAATCATGATGAACCAAAACCATAAGAGGCTAATCATTGGAGAATATAATACTGAATCAATAAATAAATAAACCTGACGAATGCAGCAACACCTGATCAGCCCCAGCCTGCTTACATACTCAACTGTCTTAGTTCTCAGTAGGCCTATAGCAAATCTCATTAGACCACTGTACAGTATTCAGTAAGTGGTGTTCATTTCATAAGAATTTTTTATGGAGACCAATTTATCGAAGCTTTACTACAGTATTACAAACCAAGTAAATATTCTGTAGAAGATGACTTTGTATTCTTTTGTTACAGAACCTGAACCAACTGAGGAAGCTTCTAATGGTAAGAAAAAATTCTGTGTTGGGCTCGAGGTAAGCTTGTATGTGTAATAGACTAAATTTGATGCAAAACTTTTATACGGTAGCTTTCATACTTTTAATTCTTAAGTCACTCTTGTATTTGGTTATTTAAAAGAATTGGTAGTAAATAAAATGTAATGTTTCAATCTTCATTGTTATAAGCAAAGTGATAAGGAGAAAATGAAAGAAAATTTGATAGAGTACTTAAAGAAATCTGGATACACTTGTTTTGTGGGGAAAAGGTAAGGGACAAAGTAGACTGGCTGTTTACTAGGGAAAGTTATACAGAAATGTTGGGAGAGCAAAAGGCATGGTAATATTTGTCTTGAATGAGGAAGTAATGGAGTTGTGTCAAAAAAATTGTGGAATGATTTAGCAGATTAAATGTAGGAAGAAAAATGTGGTTTATAATAAGGACATACTGTGTGCACAGGGAATGAGAAGAGCGAGAAGGAAAGATAAACATTATGGGAAGACCTGCACTAGATGCTCCATTGATCTCACCCACAGTCCCCCACTGCTGAAGTATACCATGTGAACAGATGTGCCAAATCATAAAAAAAATTTATTTTTTCATAAATTTTATATATGCAAACCATCCAAGGTATTGTATTGTATTTACGTATTAATTTTTGGTGTTAAAAAGTCGCTTGTGAATTAGGCATTACAGAGGCTGGCATTAATGAAGGATGACATTGAGAGAAATTGCAATATACTGTACAGGCATCCCTTGATATACGATAGGTTGCATTCCTGAAAAGTTGATTAAGTCCTCCGGCAAGTGACCGTATATCGAACACATTATAGCATGGTGTCAATGGAGCTATGTTCAAGGATTCAGTCAAATAGGGCCAAAAACCACAATATTAATACACTTCAACACAATACTCTGTCACTATATTAAAACACCCTAACACCACACTATCACTATATTAAAACACCACACTATCACTATTTTAAAACACCTCAACACCACACTATCACTATATGAAAACACCCTAACACCACACTATCACTATTTTAAACACCTCAACACCAACTATCACTATTTTAAAACACCTCAACACCACACTATCACTATATTAAAACACCCAAACACACATTTCACTATTTTAAAACACCTAACACCACACTATCACTATATTAAAACACCCTAACACCACACTATCACTATTTTAAAACACCTAACACCACACTATCACTATATTAAAACACCCAAACACCACACTATCACTATTTTAAAACACCCTAACACCACACTATCACTATATTAAAACACCTCAACACCACACTATCACTATTTTAAAACACTCAACACCACACTATCACTATATTAAAACACCCAAACACCACACTATCACTATTTTAAAACACCCTAACACCACACTATCACTATATTAAAACACCCTAACACCACACTATCACTATTTTAAAACACCTAACACCACACTATCACTATATTAAAACACCCAAACACCACACTATCACTATTTAAAACACCTAACACCACACTATCACTATATTAAAACACCTCAACACCAATTATCACTATTTTAAAACACCAACACCACACTATCACTATATTAAAACACCAAACACCACTATCACTATTTTAAACACCTAACACCACACTATCACTATTTTACTCTTATCACTATTTTAAAACACTCAACAACACTATCACTATATTAAAACACCCTAACACCACACTATCACTATATTAAAACACCCTAACACCACACTATCACTATATTACAATATTAATACACTTCAACACAATACTCTGTCACTATATTAAAACACCCTAACACCACACTATCACTATATTAAAACACCACACTATCACTATTTTAAAACACCTCAACACCACACTATCACTATATGAAAAGCTTTCTTTTTACCCTCTGTACCAGGATGTATCAGTCATGTGTCCTTTCTGTTTGCAGAATGATGCCTTTTGGGTTTTGTCTCAGTAATTTTGATGTTGGTCCTTGGAACTGGTTACTGGTGCTACTGGCATACCCCTAGGAGTAGTTTCTACCGTATTAGAAATTTCATCCACGTAATCTACAAGCTTAGTCATGGGTTTATATTCTTTATTTCTGGCCACTGTGCGTTCAGTTGGTTCGAGCATGATGATAAACTGTTGGAACTCAATTATTTAAAAAACAAATTCCATTGTTATTTTTCCTTGGTCATCAAACCAATATGAGGATATCATGTAAATTTTTAGATAAATGACTCGAGGGATGCCTGTACCCCTGTCTTGGGCTATCACCCTTATAAATATGTTACACCGACAGAGACATCCAATATCCTATCAACAGGTAACTACAGTATTGTTTGTTACAGTGTCGGCTTTGACAGTCATTACCACAGAAGGCCAACTAACATCTGTGAGCTCTCCTCCAGCCCCAGAAAAACCAGGTATACATGCAAGCATTGGTTTCCAATTCTACCTCAGTTTTGCTATAGATTTTGCCATAATCTACTCCTAGTTTCATAATTGAAGATTTCTACATTTCTTACCCTAATTTTTCATCATCAATGTTTCATGGCTATTTTTCATGCTTACTTAGGTTGTCTGTGGTTACCTGTTTTGATGTTTGAGAATCATTCTGAGTGAAAAGGAAGTTTGAGGTCAGTAATCAGTGTTAGTTTAAAATTTAATCCTGACAGTGCAGTCAGCTTGGGTCAGTCTTCTTGTGTGTCATCATCAGAGAGACTAACATCCCCTCCCCTGACTGAGAACTGTTAGTGAGGTCAGAGTCAACACTTGTCAACTCAGGTCAAAATTAATCCCCTCCTCCGAGATATGACAGCTAGTGAGGTCGAGCTCAACCTGCTCCGGTTACAAGGGTTGACTTTAAAATGTTGTTAATATTGACGTCATGGTTCAGCCTGTCAGGTCATATATAATAAGGCAGTCCCAGCAAGTTGCTTTAGTTTTAGGAGACATTTGTGGATTGACTTTACTGGAAGACTTCTGTTTATAATGTAAGAAACAAACTTATCCTCTAAAAAGCATCACATTATGCTTTCTAATAAGATGTAAGAGATGTACAGGGCGATTCTTTTTTTTATTCGAAAACCCATAAATAATTCCTATACCCCCTGTACACTAAAATCTATATTAGTTAAGAATCTAATGCTTTGCATAAATGTAGCCTAATGTTGCAGAAAGATGTAACATGATCATGAGAGTTATCAAGTATCATGTGATTTATCACGTGAACAACCTTACGCAATGCACAAAAGGCCATTGCATTCTGTGAAAATTTTTATTTGGTGTGCAGTAAGTCGGCAAAGAATTATATGCCCAATTTTCATCTCAGAAACAGTAAACTTGGAATGTTACCTCAACATTATCCATGAGTTTCTTGGGCACCTTACAGATGAGGAAATCAACCCAAGTTGGTGCCACGAGTCACACTTTGCGTTACAGCATGAACGAGCTTAGGCTAGTCTTTGGTGACTTTGTATTGTCCCCAGATTTCTTTTTGTGAGATTTTTTGAAGGATATAGTATATGCTACAAATCCACTCACCCTTGGTGTATTAAAAGCAATAATCAGTGACACAATCAACAATATTTCTCAAGAAATGCCTGCAACTTGGTGGTGAACACTGTCACCACTGTATTTAAGGTAATAAATAATTTTGTGAATCATGTCACATCTTTCTGTAACATTAGGCTACATTTATGTAAAATATTAGGTTCCTAACCGATATAGTTTTTAGTGTATGGGAGTTATTTAGGGTTATCGAATTAGAACTCACACCTGTACAGTAAAAACTCAATAAATGGGACTTCAATATACAGTATTAGACTCCACTTTTTTTTGGACTCTCTGAGGTGCTCTGGACCTCAGCATCAGTCCGGACAGTTTGTGTTCGTATATGAAGTTGAACGTCTGTGCGTGGGTGTCCTGCAGCATGTGACACACACACACACACACACACACTAACTAACTAACTATAGCTGTCACGTCTTAGAATTTTTATTTCATATGCAAATTTGCGTATAAAACCCTTAAGCGATAATTTAAATCATACGCAATTTTGCTTCTGAAAACCCTAAGAATGTTAAAAGTGGCATCCCTGTAGTGAAGGGATTAAAAGTAAACAATGATAATGCTGTAATTTTTTTAAAGGTGTGAATGTTTTTACAGACAGGAAGTCCAGTATTGTATTTGAACTCTTCACAGTCAGCACATCTGGCATATTGACATTAGTCAACATTTTCTTGTCTATTGCATATATTTAGAGCTGCAGTTTTGTGAAAAATAAAGAGAATGAAACAGTGCTTATTCCCCCAAGAAGATACTCAGTAGTATAGGTGGATAGAGACCTAAATAATTGCCATGTGAATATGTGACCCAAAGGTTTACTGCAGTTTCAGATCTTGAGGAGAGAATGGCTGCTGGAGAAATAGCACAGGATGTAGAAAATGCGGCCTTAAGTCAGACATTAGAAGACCTGGCAGCACTAACCCAGAAAGAGATCACTGGTGCTCTTTCTGCTGCTGAGGATGCTGCCATGATCATCAGACAACATACTGAGAAGGCATATCAGGCCATTGATGCAGGACAAGATAAAGAACATCTTTTTGCTGCTGTTGCTGAGCTGTCAAACAAGCGAGTAGAAGTGGTTAAAAATGCCCAAGAAAAGATTGCTGCTGCTAGGTAAGTTCATTTTATTTTTTAGAGTGCCTACAGAGTGAAGCATTTGGCCTAGCTTTATCTGTTCCAAATGTGAGGCTGAGTATATATTACATTGTTGTAGGATGAACTTGCTTTTTATATTTGTTTGAATCTCAGAGTAGCTTATAACTCATTCTTACTTTGGTTGGTAAAAATTTGACTGTTATTGTAGTCCCTTCTTAACGTGGTGTAAAACTGATGGACCTCAAGATTTTAGTGACAACCTCCTTTCACTTCCAGAGATGTTTTATGGAAGTTATATTGGAGTTATATTTGAACACCACCATAGGCATATCTGTGCCTGGGTCTCATCCCAGGACAAAGTAAACAACAAAGTCAAGAATCAAATAGATTACATTTAAATTAAGGAAAGATTCAGAAATTCAATAACCCAAATCAAGATGTATCCAGGGGCAGATTATGGGTCAGATCACATCCCAATAAGGAGTTTAGTGAGGATAACACTTCAAAAATTTAAAAAAAAAAACTATGAACAAAATCAAATGGGATTTAGGTAAACTCAAAATCAAAAACATTTTCATACAGGCATCCCTCAAGATACAAAAATTCACTTATATGAATTTACTAAGTTGACACCAGCAACTTGAGAAATGAAAGCTTATACAAATTTGGGTCTGGGCCCAAATTCAATTTTCACACGCTGGGAGTCAGCTGGCGCGTCCATCATGGGAGAGGATGTGCTCACTGATCATAACCCCCCCCCCTTTTATCTCCCACAAGCCCGTGTCCTTCCATCCCCCATTCAATGTGTGTGTGAAGTGATCTCTCTTTATCTGTGTGTAGTCGTGCCATCCTTTCATTGTACCTTTCGTTATGGCATCCAACGTTCTGCTGAATCTCTGGCTACCGGCACTACGCTGAAGAAACCACGAAAGGCTATGACTTGTGACAAAGTTGGAAGTAAAGTAATCAAGTGTCGTGAATGTGGTGATGGTCCTACCAAGATTGGGAAAGGTCTTGGTCTGGCTGCTTCTACTGTGGCCACATTTTTTAAGCATGCTGAGAACTGTGGTGGCCTTGGTAGACAACAGTGATGAGGTTGAAAATCCTCATGTCGCTGAGTAAAGCCCCGTTTACACGATGCGACAAATCGTGGGTGGTGTCCCTGCGACACCAGATTTGTGTCGCGAGGGGGCAAAAAACGGGGGCATCCGGCAACCCACCAATGTTGGGTATTTGTTGCACATCATAGCTGCCCCAGTGCACAACAGTCTATCAAGCGAAGAAGATATATCAGCTTTCATGTTTTGGCCTATACAGCTTCAGTGGCATCAATAAGACATTATGCAGTTAATAGAACTGTATAAAGAGAATAAATGCCTCTGGCAACTGAAAAATAAAGAGTATTAAGACAGAAGTGCTAGAGATACTGTATAGCTGTATTGAAAATTTTTGAACACCTGAAAGACAACATACCACAGGTGACTGTTGCTGATTAATGTGCATAACTGTCATCCAGTACAGTTTACCACAGAATCTGTGGGTCGCTGTGTGGGCAGAAGGCAGCAGATTACGATTCACCATCCCCTCCTATATTATTTATATTTTAACAGTTCTCTTATTCCATGGTACAGTATGCCTGAACACACTATATTTCTTTCTTGTTTTTAGGAAATAGATAAAGTTTTTAAACTTTGTTTCGTGAATACTTGGGTCCACCGGTCCCTCACCTCTTATACTGATTTAGGTACATGTAATTTTATAGCTATTTTTTTACTTTGCAAGTATTCACAGTCTCTCTCCTGAAATAACCCAAGGCTACTGTAAAAGTTGTGGAACACATCTACTTTTTTTTTTTGCTTCTGACCCTTTCAGTACAGGGATGCCACTTTTAATATTTTATTTGGCTAATCCCAGATGATTTTATTCAGCAGAAAGAGGACCCACCACACAAACAGTTAATTAGTTGTTTGTCTTAAGGGATTTCTGTTCATGCAAATTCTGAGGTTAGAACTTTCTGAGAACAGCTGAATTACGACTTTACTTTACTATACAAATTTTAGAGGTTTTACCTTTTTCTTTCCTGTTACTTCAGAGAGGCAGTGGTGACGTTCCAAGAGCAGATTACTAGTGGTCTGTCCTCAAGTCTGACAAAGGAGAACAAGAGCCTGATTGCTGCAGAAGAAACTTTAGGAGAACTGAAGTATGCTCTGGAAAACATCAAAGCTATTGTGACAGAATCGGAGAGAGATGGCAAGGTTGTCAGTAAGTAGAGTCGTTGATTTAATTTATTTGTATCTTTTTTGTTTGAGTGTAATATGGGTCATAAGTGAATAACCCAAGATACACCAACATTATGAATCTTGTTAATGGCACCTGTAGTTTCAAAGGATATGATAAATCAGTGGCAGTAAACAACATTTATGCAAATAACAAAATTGTATTAAATGCAATACAGCCTCACCCCGTCACCTTGTTACATCCAGAACACATTAAGATTTATGAGATTTGGTTGTCAGTAACAGCCATGCAGCGACGGATCCAGGCATATTAAAAAGGGGGGTTCAAGAAGTTGTGGGTGGGGGAGCATGGAGAGCAGAGCGAGGCCACCCAGATGTGTTGGGGGGGGTCAGTGTCATAGGCATTTTGAGGCTATTTTGAAGCCATGTGCTTGATATTAGATATTCTGAGGTCAATAGTAATTACTTTTTACTATACAAAAATGCCTGAGTACAATATTGCCATGTGTGGTTTAGGTAGAAGTTATTAACCCTCACTAACATCCTGCATCTTACACTGTCTCACTCACTCAATTTCAATAAATCAGTCAGTTGATCACTGTCAGCCAGTCTCAATTAGTCAGTCAGTCTCACTCATTGATTCAATCTCACTCTCTTATTCACTCAGTCACTCTCACTCACTCACTCACTCACTCGCTCACTCAAGCAGCTGTCGCACTAGTCATTGAAACCGTTTGCTCCAGCACTGGATTTTTGCCCAGCTGTCCACTGGTATTCATGGATTTAGGAGGATTGAGTTAGACCCTCTTCACTGGGGAGTTAAAATACAGCATGCTCTTAAACCTCTATAGATCAATTTATATTTTTGTTGTAAAAAAAATTCTACTGTGATATTTATGCTAAAATAAGGATACCATAGATGACCACTGCTTATTTTAGTGATTCATACAATATATGCAATAACATGATGATTTAGTCATGTGGGGACTGAATACAATGTAAATTTATAATACAGTATGCAGAGAAAATATATACTGTACTGCATATACAGTATACAGTACAGTATATATATATATTTATTTATTTATTTTTATTTTTATAAATTATGAACAGGATTGAATATAGAGTAACTTATTATTTGAAGAAAAAAAATATTAATAATAATTTATGTCCTTCAGATAATGTACTTCATATTACTAAGTTGCTGAAAAATGGAACATAAATTGTTATAAGAAGCCTATATGGAAAAATGAGTGTATTATCACCTAATCCTTTCATATCAATACATCATAATACAGAGTATTATAATTATAACATTGCAACTCTGTTATAAAGAGAATAGTGTTAGCTCCATGAATATTAGATATTATGGGGGGTTTTAAGTACTATATGAAAAATAGTACAACCACAAAACCTGTATTTCCTAGAACAATATCTTTGTTTCTCTCTTATGTATGGAACACTAGGAAGCAGTTATTTTTTTCCTTGAGACAGAGACTCAAATTGCACTTCACACATCTTAGGGAGGCTTCTTAGCCCAGAACCCCCAAATGTTTTGTCCGAATCTTCCAAAATCCGGGTCCAGATTTTTTTATTTAAACCAACACTGCACTGTATACTGTATTATCAATTTGTTAACTAAATTTCAGAATGACCAATAATTTTAATGTAAAAATGCAATAATATTCAAGAGCACAACTTTCTCGATGTTTACTCCATTGGAAACAAAGGTAAAAATAGATCCGATTATTGGCGGACGAGTCGATCGGCTGATGCGGGCTCCAAAACGTGTTTCTTGTAAGGCTGTCTTTAATAGAATTTGTACTCGTTAACAGGACAAAGTCCTTACAGGAGGCAACTTTTTAACTGAAATCTCGTATATTGAACTGCGCGTTAATCGAGGGTGCACTGTACATTCTGAGACCATATCCATGCCGAGATATCGAGGGTTTACTGAATATTTTTTAATAAATAGTAGGAAATAGAGCTTTAGGAATGCATCTCATTTTATACTGTGGTTATACTGAGTTCAGTCCAGAGCTTCCATAATGAGCGACATATGAATGCTCACATTCATGTTCGTCTGGATTTAGTCCAGATTGACATATGGCATCTGGATTAAGCAACACTATCCAGATAGGACTAACGAGGTTTGTCTTTTATTTTTTATTTTTTATCCACCAGGTGATTATCGTGACCTAGTTGAAGCCGGTCGGGAGCAGTTCGAAGCAGAGGTTAGGTCACTGTTACCTGAAGTGAAGTTGGGTGAGATGAGCAACAAGCTGACCCCAGATGAATTGAACCTGCTCATTGCCCATGCTCACCGTAAAGTTTTACAGCTGCAGAAACAAGTTGCTCGTCAGCAGGTAGCTATGATTCTCTCTATAATATCCAGTATACGTGTGAAATATAATTAAGTTATTGTACATTCTGTTTTGAAATGTTGATACAAGTATCCCCTGATCTATGGTCTCCCTATCTACCATATTCCACTTTAACGATGGTGATGTACAAAGACCACCCCCCCTATCTATACTGTAAATAATCTGCAGGGACAGTGGTCATCGTCTGACCAAAGCACTTAACAGTCACCAAAACAGAGTACAATGTGAACATTAGTGATGCCCTCTCATTGTAAGGTAAAAAAACCCACCCAGTTTTAAGTAACAACACCGTTACTGACTGATAATCATTGAATTATACGATCACGGCCATATAGCATCACTATAGAACATAATTTGGTACTGTAATGCATTGGATGGCTGCCCCCTCATGTCTGTTGTTGTCAACATGCTCGCTGCCTGGCGGCGTGGGAAACTTTTTTGAATTTCGTGGCATAATGCAATTTATATGATCAAGGGTTAAAGCAAATGAATATTGTACAAGTTCATTGTATTTTTCATACCTGGTAGTAAAAAAAAAAGTCTCCATTGCCATGCATATGATTTTTAATGAGGTTATCTTCATATATTTTTTTTTTCTTGCCTGTGTGGTAAGTATGAATTTGTTTCCATATTTTATAGTGACAGGGCAATGCCTTACTAATATATGTTGTTTTTCTTCTCACTGTATATGCACCAGGCTGATTTTGAGGTGAGTGTCAACAAAGACATTTTATTTTTTTCCTTCAGTACATTGTTAGAAATGTGTACTGTAACTCTGTTGCTTTTCTCAAAATGCAATATAAACCGAAGGAATGCTTATTAGTGCCGTGACAATAGTCTGTGATGACAAAAAGGCACATGTGAAGGTTAACAAAACACTTATCACTTATTAATGGCTTTTTGAGGTCCCTAACCTCATTGTATAACGGTCATTGTCTGTACTGTACTGGGTACTTAAATCAGTAAAAACATCATTGACTATACCAGTATCCATTGAAATATAGAAAATATGTAAAGGGAATATGGTTTTAGAAGAGTAAATATTTTAAGAGAATGATTGGTGAGCTCTGATTTAACTCTTGTGCAGTGCAACTAAAAGATATGTATCATAATGTGAAAATCAATAGAGTTAAATGGTGTTACAGTGTCTGCTAGATATGATTATTGTTAGTTTTCATATTCTCTGTACCAAAGTTTCACAAAGTTACAAAGGAAAGATGTAAGTGAGGAAAGGTTGGTTCTTTAAGTTTATTTTCCTGCACTTGATTTTAAAACAGTTTCATAGGCTCTTTACTTTAATTGTAATAATTATTTAACCCCCCTTTTTTTTTGCAGACTTTGGAACACGACCGATTCAAAGAAGCTCTAACAAAGCAGCGCGAGGAGGATGTTAAGTTACTAGAAGCCAAAATTACTGCTGAATTAGACAGACAAAGGCAACAGTTGGAGGTTGAATACAAGTGTGTATTACTGTACTGTTATCTTAGTTGTTTTTTAAATTTAGTGAAGAAAGGTAGCTGCTATGTTTAACTTTATTACATGTTCAATAATATTTTGTATTTAGAAGGATTCCTGAAGCATTAAAAAAAAAATGTGAAAATAGGAAGGAATTGGTGCAGAGCTCTTCCATGTAATAAGACGAATCTCTCAAACCCTGAAAAAATTCCACATCCTCAGAATTTTTCCGGGTACAGGAATACCACATAAACTGACGTCCCCTTAACCGCCCCTTCATGTAAGCAACGAGTATACGAGGTCTGACAATTAAGTTGGTTAACTCGCCGCGTGGTTCAACTGGCGGCAGTACTGTAGCGAATGTGAGTGGCGTGCGTGTGACCTTGATCCCTTCTCTTACTACCCCAGTTGTGTCGTCGATCTCAAGCAATGTCTGTCATCAACACTTAGTAAATTAGTACAGTACAGTCGTGTATTTATAATCACTTAATAAATATTATTGCAGTGTATTTATCACCACTTAGTAAATACTATTGTAGTGTATTTATCATCACTTAATAAGTAATGTTATAATGTAAAGTATTATGCATCTGCATATACCCTGGTTTATTCATTAATCATTTTTCTAAGTGTACAAGTAGCCAAACTGAGTCATCATATAACACTCAAAGGCAGTAAATAACGTTTTTAGGGAAATATCTTCATATCAAATTCTATACAGTGTGTTATAGTGACCCCTGTTGTAAGCTGGTCTACTGAAAGCTCTCACAATAACACATCTTGAGTAAACAACCTTCTGACACAGCTTATCCTTTTATTTTTAAGTCATATTACAAATTACTTACAGCATTGTATTTTTTTTCTCTTACTGAAGATGTTATATTAATCATGATGAACCAAAACCATAAGAGGCTAATCATTGGAGAATATAATACTGAATCAATAAATAAATAAACCTGACGAATGTTGCAACACCTGATCAGCCCCAGCCTGCTTACATACTCAACTGTCTTAGTTCTCAGTAGACCTATAGCAAGTCTCATTAGACCACTGTACAGTATTCAGTAAGTGTTGTTCATTTCATAAGAATTTTTTTATTAATCTTCCCCATTTTGTTTTACTTTTTTTCTTTCTTCTTTTCTTAAGTATTTCTGGTGACCAGAGCATCTCAGAGTCCAGAAAAAGCGAATTCCAATATACTGAAGTCCAATTTATCGAGGTTTTACTGTATTGTATTAGAGTGTTTTCTGGTTTTGTCGCAGGAATGACAGATATTGTTTTAAAACAAAGAATGAACATCAAGTTTCTTGTGAAACTGGGAAAAACTGGGCCTGAAATTTGGGACATGTTAATGGAAGTTTATGGGGATAATGCACTAAAGAAAACAACAGTTTACAAGTAGATTCAGTAATTTTCTGGGGGAAGAGAAGATGTGACAGACAATGACAGAGAAGGACAACCAACAACGAGCAGGGCTGAGGAAAACATTGAAAAAAATTAGGGAAGTCGTGCGAGCTAACAGGCGATTGACGGTGTAGAAGCATTGCAGATTGACAGGGAAACAGTTAGAAAGGTTTAACTGAAGATGAGAAAAATTTGTGAGAAAATGGTGGCAAAAACTCTCGGTGGCAAACAAAAACAAAGAAGAGTTGAAATTTGCTCTGTTCTTTTGGAAAGAGAAGAAGCTGGAGATGACCTGCTTCACCGAGTCATTACTGGTGGTGAGTCATGGGTCTACCAATACGACCCTGAAATGAAACGCCAGAGTGTTCAGTGGAAAATTGCATACTCGCCACGCCCCAAAAAATGTCGCATGTCAAAGTTGAAAGTGAAGACAATGCTTATCACTTTTTTTTCGATTTTAAGGGTGTAGTTCACAAGGAATTTGTTCCCTGGGGGCAGGATGTGAACCAGTCTTACTATCTCGACATGCTTAAAACACTCGGAGAAAAGGTTAGATGAAAACACCCAGAACACTCGGCATTGATTCTGCAGGAGTTTTTGGCCGAGAAACAAATTACCTTACTGGAACACCCTCCTTATTCACCTGACTTGGCCCCGTATGACTTTTTTCCATTTCCTTTGCTGAAGAAACACATCAGGGGGATATATTTTGAGACATAGCTGACATTCAGAGTAGCACAACAGCAGCTATAAAAGCAATTTCAGAAATGTTTCCAGGGGTGTACCATTGTACACTGCGTCATCTAGACCCACAAACAGCTGCTTTCTCTTATGAAATACCTTCGCCTTAACCCTTAGGCCCCGGGTGACGTTCCAGAACGTCCGCCTATTTTCCCGCTTTTTTTTATGTTGATTTTTTTTCACGATGTAACCTCGCGTGGGGGGTACTGCCAGCAGCACCCTAACCTGGGACTTAAGGGTTAAACCCACCTGTGTCAATCTTCTTTGCCATGGCCCTGAGTTTATCCTTGGCATGAACAATATCTTAGAAGGTTAACTTCTTGATCCCATACTGTTGACTCCTCACTCATACTTTTCCAACATCTTCATCTTCACCTGCAAGGACAGGTTCTTCTTCTTCTTCAAAGAAGGTGTAGAGGCACGAGACTTGATCTATAGGAGAAGTAATCATAACACAAAAAGTTTGTAGTAAATCACTAAAAGTTAACGTAAATGAGTGTAGGCGGTGAGGGGCAGTGCACTGGTGATATGTATGGAAGTGGGACTCAGACTGAGGCACGTGCCGTGTCCGCGTGACACCCACACACGTACAAACACGTAAACCATCCGGACTGATGCGCGATTTTCTGGACTTTTTTTTTTTATTTAGAGGGATGGTCCGGAGCACCTCGGAGAGTCCAAGAAAAGCAAATTCTGATATGTTGAAGTCCGATTTATCGAGGTTTTACTGTATTTAAAATATTCAACTTTTCGTTACCCTGTACGTATATAGAATATTTAATGTTTACCATTTTTTTTTACACGTGTTTGTACACATGCATTTCAAACCAAACCAGGCACCAATACACCCAAAAATATATTTCTAATGAACTTTTAAAGAGGTTAGAGAAGGAAGTGGCCCTGAGTGTGACAGGCAAAAACATATTGTTGTTTGAGAAACATATACAGTGAACCCTCACTTTACACGGTCAGTTGAACCCACGGCGGCCCGCGTAAAGTGAACAACATAACATATGGGATTAATTGAAATAGAGACCAGGCCGACCCCCAAACTCCACTTTTTCAGACACAATACCTACGTTGTAGTAAAAATAACTTCTTAATTTTATGATGGTATGCACACACAATTAATAATTAAGAGAAATATCAATAATATTAGGTTTTTTAACACTTACATTAGCAGAAAAGATGGCTGGGCACACGGGGATGGGGGGTTGGTTCCGAGGCAGAGGGCAGATTATTGGCCCTCACTTGTATCAATTGTATCACTATCCACCACAGAGGCTTGCAGGGCCTCTTTGTCAAACCCCTCAAAGTCCATATAAGTCCATATCCTCACTATCATTATCACTATCACTGACTTGGGCCGGCTGTGGTGGGTGGCGGGTGAAGAACTCGGTAATGTTTTGATGACTGGGCGACCTTGTGCGCACCCTGCTCGCGCCGCTCTCCGCGTAAAAGGGTACACACACCGCGGAAAGTGAGCATTCCGTGTTCGGCAGGGTACTGCGTGAACATGGAAACACGTAAAGTGGAACCGCGTAAAGCGAGGGTTCACTGTACACAGTGAAGCAAACAATATGAACCACTTCACAGGTCTGATCAAGTGAACTCTCCTGCAACACTTGGCTAGAAGTCACATGGGGTTGCCAGGGTAAAACTTTGCACAAAATATGAGATGTAAATACTCAGAGCTACAGTTGAAAACCAACAATTGGCGAACAATTACTGCAATATAGTGAGGAGTCTAATGATGCATTGTAACTTTGTCCAGATATCCAGAACCCTTTTGTCTATTGATCATGTTAAAGCAGAAATGGGTCATGTTTTGTGGAAAGTGTTCCCTAATTGGTGAACAATACCGCACTTGTACTGTATAAGAAATTATAAACCAGTATTGACCACATTGTAGAAATCATAAGATATTATTCAGGAGAGTGTTCGTTATAAAAGAGACATACTGTTCATGTATGAACTGGATGTATATTCTAAAAATAATACTTGATTTGTGTACTAATTATAACAATGTTTGATTTGTCAGACACAAGATGGCACATCTTCGTGAGGAACTGGAAGGAGAACTACGAACTCAGCTCAAGCGTCAAGCAGCTGCCCATAGTGACCATTTGGCTGATGTTCTCTATGTACAAGAGAAAGAATTAGAGACCAAGTAAAGTATCATATTTTTCACTTGTTTTTCTGTATGGAGTTTGGATTTCTAGTGTAGTGAATGATCATCTGGTTTGTTGTTTCAAGGTGTTTAGAATAGAATAAAAAAAAATGGAATGTTGTAAAAAGGAAACTGATTGATATCCAGATATGATTGTTACCATTCTTTTGCATGGTCATTACTATTTACTGTAATATTAAAGCATTTGGCAGAAGGATATGTGCTTTAGGTAAGGGATATTCCGGTACGTCACCCGGGGCGTAAGAGTTAAGGGAATATTGTATAGTGCTTAGAATTGAATTCTTGTATGCGAATCTTAATGTAATTGTCATAATTGTAAATGGGAGATGGGTATTTTTCCAAGAGTTTGTACAGTAAGTGTCTGTCTGTTGTATTGATAATGAAATATAGAGTTTTCACAGTTGATCAATTGATTTAACTGTTTAATCCTGCCCTGGTTACCTGACGTTGTCGAAAGTGACCGCCGCATGATGCCTCAAGGGGGAATGCCGGCTGGAGTTCAGGTGATGTGAGTCGGGAGGTGATATGAGTGTACCCCTACCTGTGACCATACCCCACTACCAGGTCCAGCTCCAATTATCCCATCCCAAGGGATGGTTTGTCAAACCTGCCAATCAGATATGGAAAGTGACAGCTAGAGTCAGAAGCTGGTGACTATGCAGGTCGGCACTGACAATGAAATCATACTACCGATAGGTCAATTATTTGACTGATGCATAGGACACCTTTGCATCGATCAGAATTTTTTGAGCCATGCAAGTGCATTGATTGCATTATCCTGGATCCGGCAGTGGGTATTGGTTGTAATTGTGAGGGATATTAGATCATTTGATCAACCTCCTTTTAACAAAGTCGGTGCTGTATGGTGGCCAAGTGTAGTAATAAGAGCAGATGGGCTTTAGGTCCTGCCAGAAAACAGGATCCTTTATTTTTGAGGCAGTAATATTATATGGCAAATACAGAAAGAATGTTTTATTTTTTTTTTTTAAATACTGTACATCCATATACTGCAGTATATTGTTTTACATTGGTATCTGTCTAAAATATCCAATTGTTTCAGATGGTTTGATCTTCTCCAAGACAAGGTTCAATATGAGAAGAACAAATATTTAGCATCTGTAGCTAAGATACAGGGACAACTACATGGTCTTAAGGTATGTATGAGGTATCCAGAATTATAAAGTTTATTGTGAGAGGTAACAGTTACATGGTGTAAAGTGAAAGCCAATGGGTACAAGGATTACATTGAGGTAATAGAGGTGTTAAAATGAGAAGCAATAGGTACAGGTATCAGATTATTTGTATGGCTTCCAGGAAACCAGATTTACCTGATAACTGGTTGTGTTTGGCTGGCCACGTTACTTTACTGTTGGTAACGCCACGGTGGAGCACGCCTCAATTTTAAACAGCCGACATTTGTGTGTACTTGGGTCTCTCTACTTTTTGTGGTTATACATATAAAATCTCTCTCTCTCTCTCTCTCATATATATATATCTGCTTTTGACATTATTTATACTTCTCTCTAGTGCTAAATTTATTGTAAACGTATGCATAATATTCATACTCACTAATTAACAAAATATTTGTACAATGGACTGCAGATCCTGTCAGCCTCTGGCAGCGCTGTTCATTGTCCGCCGAGGATATCTGAGAGCATTAGCAGTATTGATGTTGTCTTTTCTCTTGAAGAGGTTAATCCGCTATATCTTAGTTCTTCATCTTTAGGAAATGTATGGAAGTGTATATTTCCCTCTCATTGAACAAAAAATTGCACACAAACACTACACAATTAGTGAACATTATTCAACAAAAGACACCAGTTTTCACAGTAGAGGCTGCAGCCAAGTGAGGGGGCGGCCTTTACACTTAATGACGTCATGTGCTAGCTGTGTCTCTTTTTGGGTGGTCAGGTTTGGGCAGACCTCCTTTTCTATAGTCCTTGGCTTTAGACCTCGGCTCTTATTACTGGCTTTATATCAGAGACAGGTAGAGAGGTATGATGTGCCAAAGGGTGAGAAGCAGCTGCTTTTGCCACAGCATCAGCATGCTCATTCCACTTCTTCATGACAGGGGCCAGAACCCACCAAAATCTGACTCTCCGGCCCTGACGTTGGATGAGAAACAGCCATTGTAAAATAGCTATAACTAAGGGATGGGGTAATGAGACTTTAGCTAAGGCCTAGAGAGCACTACGAGAATTGCCAAAAATTGTATAATTGTTTTGAGGTTAGGTAAAAATAATCTCGAAGGCAACTAAATTCCCGGGGGAGACTACCATCCCGACAGTAATCGGGAAAGACTACCCCAAAATCCACTCCTGCATCCGACTTAGAGCCGTCGATGTAAACAGGGTTAGTCCCCCTGTGAGAGGAGGCTTGCTCTAAAAAAAGAAAGTGAACCACACAGGGAGGGAGTAAGTCCTTCCTTTCATTCAAATACTGACAAGCTTGAACTTCAGGGAAAATACACAGAGCAGCACTAGGGAAACACATGGGGCATATCTGAACAGGAGGAAGATAAAGAAGACTCAACTCCCCTTACCCTGAGGCTCGGTTACTGAGTGTAGTGTGGGGACATTCTCTCGTCAACTACACAAGTGTTGGTTGCAGACTATGGAAGGTGATGTAGGCGAAACTAACACTGGACTTGGAGATACTGGAGTCAAAGATCAAAGGATGGTTCATCAGCATCAAGCGGTACACTTGGGATTGACGAGGACCTGAAGGCACCAGTCCCCAGGCTCACCCCAGCATGATGAATAGAGTTCAGTGTATTGAGTCTAATCTCAGTGGCTGGAGAGTACACCTCATACCATAATTCAGTTTGGGTCTAATTAGCATGTAGTAAAGGTGTAGCAGAGTTCCTCGGTCAGCACCTCACAACATGTACCCCAAGGCTCAATAACTTCAGAGCTCACTGGCAAGACTCTTTGAGGTAACATATATATTGCTGCCATATAAGCCGGTTGTTGAAGATAATACCCAGGAAGCGGGTCTCTGTGACGCACCGCACACGACCACCATAGAGCTGTATATTGGAATCTAGGTTAACACCTTGAAGGTGGCTGAAATGCATGGCAACGGTCTTATCTTGGGTGTGTGGTGGTGGTGGGTGGTGAGGTAGTGGTGGTTGGTGGTCAAGGGAGTGTGGTAGTGGTGTGAGGTGTGGTGGCTGGTGGTCACAGGAGTTTGGTGGTCGCTGGTGATCATGGGTGGTGGTGGGTGGTGTGAGGTAGTGATGGCTGGTGGTGTAAGGTAGTGGTGGGTGGTTGTGAGGTAGTGGTGGCTGGTGGTCATAAGAGTGAGGTGGTGGTGGGTGGTGTAAGGTAGTGGTGGCTGGTGGTCACAGGAGTTTGGTGGTGGGTGGTGTGAGGTAGTGGTGGCTGGTGGTGAGTGAGGTGGTGGTGGGTGGTGTAAGGTAGTGGTGGTTGTGTGAGGTAGTGGTGGCTGGTGGTCATAAGAGTGAGGTGGTGGTGGGTGGTGTAAGGTAGTGGTGGCTGGTGGTCACAGGAGTTTGGTGGTGGGTGGTGTGAGGTAGTGGTAGCTGGTGGTCACAGGAGTATCAGAGTAGGGAATGTTTGGCACAGAATCTATCTCAACTCCAAACAAAAGCAAAATTTGTACTGTTCTTGTGTATAGTAATACTGTAGCTGGTGGTGAATCAGAGTCACTTACTTGGGTAATATCAGAGCCATTTTCCTGGGTAGTGGAGGCAGCCATTGTTTGTGTTGGCGTGTCATCTGGTCTAGAGCAGTGTTGCCAAGATTCCTCCTCCTTCACCGAGGAATTACTTATATCTTCATCCTCTGGTTCCCACTCACTGTCACCACTAACTGCCGACAGTTATAACACTGCTGTGCTATCTCCACTACACTCCCTACTAGCTTCCACAAGGGGAGAAGGGAAACAGAAGTTGTATCCTTCCATAACTGGGTGTGGCGTGTCTGGAATAGTGGATCAGTGCTTACCAATTTAATTTAATTATTTTTGGCTCATAATTTTTTGAGTAAGTTCTTTGATAATAATAGAGGTAACTGAACTGTCTTTGGAATATTTTCAGAATGCACTGTCGGCACGAGCCGATGTTGATAAAGCTGCCTATGCTGCCCGTGAATTGTGGCTTGCTTGTGTGTCTTTAAGAAGTGCTTTACGGTAAGTAATATTGTAGAAACATCGTGGTTTTCTGTGTACAGGTATGTATTTTAGGAGGTAGTATGTTTCAGTGTAGATTTGACAGACAGTATGATTCAGTGTAGATTTGACAGACGTGATGTCATCAAGAACTGATCAATAATCAAACAATGTAGTCGGAGTCTTTTATTCCTGTAATTCATTCATCTTGATCTATTTCATAATATATTCCTATAATAAAAATTGACTTTTTTAAACTGCTCGGTTATTTAAGAGTCATTCCGAATTGAATTTGAAATGTTTAATTATCTTTGAAAATTTTTTTTATAAATTAAGCCAAAATCTGAATTATAATAGAATTTTTGGTGTTAATCAATAAATTGTTTAACTTTGAAGCCATTTTGACAGATTCATTGAAAGTGAGGGAATCCTGTACTCAACAATTACTTGAAAATTTTTAATTGGTTGCAGTCATTTACGATTAAAAATTACAGTTGCCCCCAAGCTGGCTATTAAGGTCTCCTACCCTTGAGAGAGGGAGAGAGAGAGAGAGACTAGGATGACAGTAAGGAGGTTCTTGAATGTATAAAACTCCTTGTTAGTGTCTGGTTTAGGATCAGTGCTCTGTGTTACCTCTGTACTCTTACAGTATTTGTTCTTTCATCCTCGGTGAGACAAAGATCACCGCCGCTTTTATATTTCTTTCATAGTTTTCACCCATTTCAAACCACTTCATGAACCATTCATTGTTTCCCATATATGAGTTCACTTTCCTTTTTGCCACACTCCTCTCAGCAGATGTGTCTGCTCTGTTCCTATTTTATTTAGTCTACCATCTTCTGTACAACATTTTGAAATTTCCAACTTTTCTAATTTTTTATAACTGTAATTAAGTGATATATTTTAGCACTGCATAATTTTTCTTTACACATCACAGACTTGGAAGTGACGGTGCCAAGTCGTGGGAGGAACAACTTAAGCCACTCGGTGACCAGATAGCAACAATCAGAGCAGCAGCAGGTGAGTCAATGGGAGGAACAGCTTAAGCCACTCAGTGACCAGATAGCAACAATCAGAGCAGCAGCAGTTGAGTCAATGGGAGGAACAACTTAAGCCACTCAGTTACCAGATAGCAACAATCAGAGCAGTAGCAGTTGAGTCAATGGGAGGAACAACTTAAGCCACTCAGTGACCATTTTGGCTGAGGGTCTGCGAAAATTCATTGCCATTGCAAGGCAACTCCACAATGGCATGAATGGCAGTGTCCTACACAATGGCACCCAGTCTGAGTTCTTCCCCATTCAAACGGGGGTAAAACAAGGATGTGTACTGGCACCAACTCATGTCAGTGTCAATTTAGCTGATGGGGTGGACATTAGTACTAAGTGAAGGGTCTTTTCAACATAAGACGACTCCAAGCAGGAACAAAGGTGTCAACAGCTTCCATGACTGAACTTCAGTCTGCAGACGACCTCACCCATGTCACTCACACTGAACAATACCTACAGGAGATCCTGAACACCTATGCAGATGCTTATGTATACTTTCGCCTTGAGGTGAATTTATGTAAGACTTAGATTCTCTTTCAGCCTTCCCCTGGTTCAGCCACACCTCCACCATCCATCCAGCTTAATGGTACTACCCTCTCTAATGTTACCCACTTTCAGTACTCGGCTTCCACCTGTCCACCACCGCAGACATTAATGAAGAGATTCAACATCGGATCAGATGTGCATCTCGACCCTTTGGCAGACTCCGTACCTGTGTCTTCAGCTGTAGGGAGCTGAAATTATCTACAAAGATGCACATATATCGAGCAGTGGTCCTCCCCTCCCTGCTATATGGCAGCAAGACATGGGTCACATACAGGAGGCAGCTCAAGGCACCTGGAAACTTTCACCATCACTGTCTATGTTCCATCCTCCAAGTTCACTGGGAAGACAAGAAAACAAATGCCACTATTCTCACTGACACCAACTGTAGGAGCATCGAAGTTACCATTATCAATGAACAACTACGCTAGACTGGCCATGTTACCCGCATGGACGACGGTACTTTACAGTCACCTAAAGAATAGTAAACGTATCACTGGCGAGCAACTGAAAAGATATAAGGATAGTCTTAAGACAAACCTGAAACGGTGCCAAATCAACCCCCTCACCTGGGAGACAATTACTCCACATCGTAACGCTTGGAGGAGCACCACCACACAAGGTGTCAATACTTTCGAGTTAGCCCGACTTCTTTCCAAGGCAGACAAGCGCCAACGCTGGAAAGACACTGCCGCTGCTCCTCCCACACTAGATATAGCCCTCCACATGTGCAACATCTGTGATTGACTGCCGGTCCCCTATCGGTCTCTTTAGTCACCTTAAAACTCACCAACGAAGGGGACATCCTTAATAACTCATATAATTGTATCATAGTTGGATGATCGTCATGCGCGATTCCAAGTGACAGCAAAGTAGAGTGTGGGTGTGTATTGTTGTGTGGGTGTGTATTGTTGTGGGTGTGTATTGTTGTGGATGTGTATTGTTGTGTGTGTGTGGGGGGGCGGAGGGGGAAGGTGAACGTATGTGAAGGCCACTCAGTGAGCTACTGAGCTATACTGCTTGGCTGACTCACCCGTAACAGTCAGCCGTCACCATCTACAGTTTTCCCATTTTTACAATTCTTATGACACTAAAACAATAAGATTTCATTTAATATAAACATGCATAAAAGATTTATATAATTTCTGATGATGGATGAGGTGCGCACATGTTCTCCTTCTCCAGGTTGTTGTGCATGTAGTACTGAATTTTCTTCTTATAATAGCTTTTTAAAAAAAATCTAAATTTTGGGCAATATTATAATTTGAGATAAATAAAAACTGCTAAATACAAGTTACTTGGTTCTAGCAATGCATCTCTGTTTTTACCAGATGTTTACTGTGATAGAGCATTATGTGCCTGAAACCAAACCATCTCTGTAGAGGGTCAACTGTATCTATTGTAGATTACGAAGTTTCAAGGATTTTTTTTTTTACAACCTCTGGTCGCATCCAATAATTTTCTTTGTATTTCTTACCTGTAGGGGAAGGTAATCCATACATCACAACAGTTCTGAATGCTGTCTCTGAAGAGGCTATGGCTCGTGGAGTGTTTACAGAAGAAGCTCTCAGAGAACGCTTTATGAAGGTTGACCGAATTTGTAAGCGTGTGTCCATGATTGGAGACAATGGTGGTAGTCTGATAAAGTACGTACATTATGATAAAGTTCTATTCTCTAATTACTTGCTATATATTAAGTTTAGTGTTATATACACAATTTTATATTTAGTCAGATGACAATAGATGAGAAGCAGCTTGTCTGTACTGTATATTTATTTTTCATGTCCTTACGTTATTGATGCTGCAATAACATCTAAGTGTCTTGCACTCTTTATTTTTTAAGAATACAGCTCCTCCCTGACTTACGACGGGGTTAAGGACCCAAATCCAGGTCGTAAGTCAAAATGGTCGTAAGTCGGAAATGCTTTAATAATACATAGAAAATCTAAATTGGGTGTCTCTTTTTCTTCTCAGCACCACAAACACTCACTTTTAAGCTTGCCAGCCATTTTAAAGTGAATTACAAACGAAAATTTTGTCTGTGTACTGACTTAGGGACTCAAAAATACGTAATTTGACCAAATTTTGGTACGACTGCTGGTCGTAAGTCGAGTCGGTCGTAAGTCGGGGAGGAGCTGTACTCTATATGTTTCAAATAAACTTTACGTGTGTTCATGATATATTTTTATAATATTTTATGAATTGTTTTGTTTTGATTTTATTAATGGGGTGTGAAGATATGGCTGTCAATATGAGCTGTTCTGATCAAATTTCCCTAATATGGATTTTAGATTTTGTATCCTTGTTATTTTTACATGTTTATGTAGCCTTTAACTGTTGCACAGGACAGTGAGTTATATATAATACCCTTATATCATATGATTCTTCACATTTGTACATTAAAGACACCCACTATTTCACTCTCTCATTTCATTGTAGTACTTGAGTAATTTTTTCCCAGTTTCCAGTTCCCTCACAGATGTCTCTTACTCAATTTCTCCACTTGTAATCTATTTCAAAGTGTGACTTATCATTCAGTTTGGGTCATCCTAAACCCTCATGTATATTTTTCAGATATCTGCTCTCATATGTTCAGAGTTTTTTGGTGTTAAATGCTTTTGAATACCTACCTGGGACTGAAGTTCGTGATGAAGAACTTGCAGTTGATTCACTCTCCACCTACGATATTCTAGCAAGAGCTCGGTATGTGTTTTTATTATAAATAAATTAAGTAAATTTAGTGTTTTTGTTCCAATTATTCTTCTTTTCCTGAATCACAAACAATAGTTATGAATAATTAAAAAAAATATCCAACTGCTGAGGATGATTTTTCCTTCAGCTTAGACATATAAAGTGTAATAAAATAAAATCCCTGAAATGAGCTGATGCAGAGTATCTTTTAACATACAGAACCTGTCAGTCATTCACTGTGTTGCACTTCAAAGTACTGTACTACAGGAAAACCTCCATAAATAAGAATAATTGGGGCACTACCTTTGCCAAAAATAAAGAAAATTCCAAATTATGATCAATTTCTGTGTAATGTTCATGTATACTGTAACCCCAATAGTTTACCTTCCTTTCACTCCTTAATTACCACACTTAGGGTACACCTCTCAGTATGGTTGTGCCTCGTCAAATGTAAGTCTGCGCAACGTGAATCTGCCTATATATGAAATTATATTTGACACTAATCTTCCCTTCCCAAAGGCAAGCCCACCTGCGTGTGAGTTAGCACAAGTTACATGGCTGTCATTTTTAATTTAACATGCACCATGCCTCACATGGCCTGCCACTCACGAGTCCACCTGGCTAAATATTCCGTAGATTTATATTTAGACGTATAAATACGGTAAACTCTTTCATATTTGGCACCTGTGGGACCAGGATGGTGCCAGTAAATAAAATGGTATACCAACACCTAACATCTTGAATGTTTAAGGAAACCAAATTTTCCAGAAAATTACGGCTTTGGGAACAATTTTCTGAGAAAATTTCAATTCCGGCTATCAGAAAATTCCGGGTTTGAGGGATTCCGGCTAACGGAGATATTACTGTATAAACATTATTGACGAGAAAGCTTCCTCACAGACTTGTTGTCATTCTACTTGGATGATTGTCTGTTTTATGCAGTTTTTACCTTCTTAATTAAATGATCATGTTAGGTTAGATTAAGTTAGGTTATGTTAAATTGCATAAAACAGACAGTCGTCCAAGTGAGATGCAATCATAGACATAGGTGCTTCCAAATTGTACCAGAACCTTGATAGCTCCATTTCTAACTGCTGAATGTCTCCTTACAATTAAATATACTGTTTTCTATAATTGTCTTTGCTAGTGTTACCATGACCTCTTGGTTCCCCAAGGCACAAATATCAATGTTCTTGCAAAGAGTAAGTATTTTAATCTCATTTTATTTTTTTAGATACCTGTATGTACAATTTAGTACATGAATAATTTGTATTTTAAAAGTTTTAAAAATTGGTCTTAATTGTCTATTATTAAAAAGGAATTTGATTCCTGTTAATAATAATTTAGTTTTATTTTCATATTTGGTACAGTATTTTACTTGTACCTCTTCACCACTGTCTGTATAGCACAGTATTTTGCAATTAATTTATGAATAAGATTTAATGATGAGTGTGAATAACATACAGTTCAAAGTTTAGATGCCTTTTAGCTGTATCAGGCACCTATAAGAATACCGTTTCTGTCGTGTCAAAAGGGAGGGAGGCGTTTAACCCGTGTGTAATGATGCCGCGTATGACCAATTTTTGCTTAATTTTTTTGTTTTATTTTGTCTTCACAGGTATTGCTTGGATAAAGATGATTTAACCCAAAGTGTTCGCTACATGAATCTCTTGCGTGGGGAGCCTCGCAATGTTGCTGCCAGTTGGATAAAGGAAGCCAGATTAACTCTAGAAACACGCCAGACTGCAGATGCTCTTCTGGCTCATGCTGCTGCCACAGCTGTTAAAGCTCTTTGAAGTAGTTTTAAGATGTTAACAACTCACAAAGCCTTGGGAAACACTTTATCTGCTTAATGTGTTTCCAGGTTAAGGGTCAATATGTACTCAAACAGCAAGATTAATCTTATTCAAAATCTTTTCATATCTACTTTAGTGCAATGTTGAATATGTTATTAAAATTCTATTGAATATTTTTACTTCTTGATATGTGGCTGGCAATTTAATTGATATTTCAAACAGACAAAGAACATTTTAAAAGTCTACAATTTCATCTTAGAACTTGTGAAGCTATGCTGAGTATGGGTTAAAAAGCAGAGTTTCCTACACGTCTTGGAAAAAAAGATAATTGAAAGAGACAATATAGTACAATTATCTGTAAAAACCTTGAAAATTAAATTTAATTGCATAGAGACTTGAGATGAATGAACATCAGTGAGGGAGCATGACGGTTATGACAGTCAATGAGGGAACATGACAGCTATGACATTTTTTCTAGTACCCTGTATTGAAAGAGAAATATGTACTATACTTGCAACCCAGCAGTCATCCTTATGAAAATGTGTAATTGTATTTGTCTTCTCTGTTTGAAGGATTTGTCTGTTGTAAAATTTTAAGTGAGATTATACATGTACTGTATTTTTTTATCATGGCTAACCCACACAAGTGTGTAAAATGGCTACAAAGTGATGGTGATGACGAAGATTTTACAATGCAAGGTGTTGTGATTATGAAAGGATGTTAATGAGTTCATTGCATAATGCTCACTATAATTATTTTTTTGTAAGAAAATTAAGCAAGGTAGTTATTTAGTCATAAAAGAAGATTTGGAGGCCAACTAAATCTTTGAGCACTGCACCAGTTGTTCTTGCTAACGGAGATATCACCATTAATAGTTGTGGGAACCTTGAATAAAAAAAAATAGTATGAACTGGAAATTGTTATCATAATTGTATGCTAACTGTATAGATTCCATGCTTTACAATGCTATATATGTCAAATTCATTGTTGACATTTCTTATGAAAATACTGTATGCATAAAACTAATACTCTACATCCTTTTGCATTGGAGATATACAGTATATTTTAGAACAGTGGTTCACAAACTATTTTCATCACAACCCAAAACTAGATTGGTCAGGCACACTTGTGATCCACAGTATAAACTAACATGAATCAAAAATAATTTGTTGTCTTTATTTTGTTAGTACTGTATATTCAAGCAATAATATGTAATACAATAGAGTATAATATAACTCAAACTAATAATATATCATAAAATGTAAATAATATAACTCATGCCAATGACAGGATGTCTTTTTGTCTAAGGCAGGTCCTCAAAGTGAGACGTTGTGGCAGACAGGCTGCAGCACAGATCATGCTTAGGCTGAGAGTGTTTTGAAGCTTCGTCTTTGTCAGTGCCAATGTGGAAAATCTTGTCTCCCAAAAGTATGTTACGTGGCTGTTAATGGCACAAAGACTATCAAAGTTTCAACAGCAACAGTTACTTTTTTATTTAAGTGTGTGATCCAGAAAGAACTGAGGGATTGCTGCTTGAAGTTTTCACACAGTAATTCATCATGTGTATTTCTATCAGTTGTTCCAGCAGTTCGGGTGTGCTGTTATCTGGCAAATCTTCCACATTAACACTGAAAGGATTTCAAACCAAACACTATTTCATGGTAGCTTTAGCAGGAATATAGTGTTTGAATTCTTCTCTGAGATTGTTCAGGTTCTCCAAGACACTACCATAAATGTCCTCAAAAGATGTTGATACACTTTCCTCAAAGTCTTCCAACAGGTGACTTAAGGATGGGAAAGACCCAGTCTTTCCACACAACATTTTGCCTTTCCACAACTTCAGTTTGTCCTTAAATGAACAGCTTGTCAGTGAGTTCAATGAAAGTGTGACAGCTCTGCAACCCAAATTTGGGTCACGACCCATAGTTTAAGAATCACTGGTATAGAATAATTCATACTTGAAGAAGTAAGAGTTAGCTTACTGATACTAGTCTAGATGAAAAACCTGTGATTTCAAACATTATTTTACGAACTGCTGCTTCTATTGCGAGATATTTTCAGTGAAATTATTGAATATGTGTTTTCAGAAAGTGTATTAGGGCACACACTGATAATATGTTTGTCATTATTTTCTAATTTTCATTACAAAAATTAAAGGTTAATTTGGTGGTAGTTAATTTGGCCTAAACTTTCCTGATGTAATTGTTTATTTTCACAAGCTTATATATACAGAATGATGATTTAAAATTTTTGTAATATGTACATATTGTTCATACTGTGTAAAGATCATCTTTTGGCAGATAAAATCAGATTAGTTACTATCTTTTTTATCTTTTTCCTAATGAGGTCAGTGTCACTGTTCTGTTATACAGGTCAGTGTAAGACGCTCTACAACAGTGGAATCAACTTCATGAGAAAATAATGAAATTCTTGACTTTTTATATTTATATTTGGATGGCTAGGAGAAAACTTAAGCCGAGTGACTGCAAAACTGAGATTGTTGTTGTCCAAGGAAATTGTAGGGGAGACAGCACAGGGGATTTTGGCTCTTTAAGCTTTGGAGAAGTACAATATTTTCTTGATTTAACAAACTAATTCGACCCACCCCTGTTCATTAAATGAAAATTTCCACTAAATTGAGCTTTCCGCCACTCATTGTGTGTCCTGCCGCCATAATTGCTCACGGTATTGGATCTTTGGACCCATATTCTGGAACAGGATGGTAATATTGACATTATATACCTAGATTTTGCCAAGGCTTTCGACAGTGTACCCCACGAAAGGCTGAAAATCAAACTGAAAGGGTACGGAATTCGGGGAAATGACCTCACGTGGATAGAAGACTTTCTACATGACCGCAAGCAGTGTGTGGTGATTAATGGCACGAAATCATCATATGTAACTGTCACAAGCGGGGTACCACAGGGCAGTGTATTGGGCCTGCTGTTGCTTGTTTGATTCATAAATGACATGCCTGACGTACACACCTCCATACAAATGTTTGCAGGTGACGCCAAGTTATTTCAGGAAATCAAGAACCAAGCTGACTGTGAAGAGCTGCAGAAGGATCTCTGTGAGCTCCAAGAATGGTCGAAGAAATGGCTGCTGAGATTCAATGTCACGAAGTGTAAGAGGATGCACCTGGCTTGGGTGTTTGCTCCCCTCTGTAATGTGTTGGGTCTTTAACATGTTGGAACAGAAAATTATCTCTCGGAGTTTCTACAAAAAGAGTAGCAGGGTTATTCAAGTCATTACTTTTCCTTTTCTTTTATCCTCTTCACCAAATGATCGGCTCATTAGCCGCTTGGGCTATCGGTCACGTCACTGTTACTCTCTGTTGGCAGGTACTGGGCATGCACCGGCTCCTGAATGTACCTGAACCTGCTCCAGTGTTGGTCTAGTCTTGTCTTGAAAGAGCTCACACTCGGTGCCATCACAACACTTTCTGGTAGATTGTTCCAAGAGTTCACAACTGTCACTCCGAAAAAGTTTGCCCTCACAGTTTTCTGGACTTGCGGCTTCCTCAATCTTGAGCTGTGACCCCTTGTGGGGCGAGCATCTGCCAGCTCCAAGTAAGGACACTCGACTGAGTAGTGCCCCTTGAGATGTCGCCATAGTTAAAGTCCCCCATGATAAGGAGGTGGCTAGGATTGAGCATCGATGCATTGTCTATTAAGGCTTTTAAGTCCTTTCTTCGATTTAGTGGGCTACAGTTTGGGGATCTGTAGATACACCCGACAAAAAGTAAGTTCCCTCCCTTTACATCACTTGGACCCTTCAAAAACATCCTATCCTTGTACCCTCGCCTGGCTGGCTCTAAGGTCTTGCCTAGCATAGGTAACCACACCCCTCCTGCAAGTTTCTTGAGAAAGGATCATAAATTAGACAAATCCAGCAATTCTGAACTCGCATTCCTCTGGGTCAATTCTCCTGTTCTTGTACAACAGTTCTACAACTCCTACAATATCGAGTTGGTGTACAGTTTCGTTCAAGATTCTTCGAACACTGCTGGAGACAGCTGGCAACTCAAGGTCGTTTGTTTGCTATAGTACGTAGTATAATATTGTAGTGGATACTCTCCCCTACAACTGCTGACTGATCACTTGTCGTTCGCTTACCAGCCAATCGGCAGCGAGCTTCACAGTCCGGACCTCACTCTCGGACTGTGCGGTGATTGGCCCGTTACTGCCTTTACCTCAGCCAATCAGCAGCGCCGCTCACTTTGCACCTCTTCTCTGATCCTGCAGAATCGTATAAATACTCCTCAGCCTAGCCGTGGAGATCATTCTACTCAACTCTCTCAAACCAACAAGACCTCTCAACAAGCTCCTCACCACACAGCAACTCCCTAGCACTGTACTGTACATACAATATATATATATATAAAATGCTTTGTGAGTTTCCCTTCTTACCTCTATCCTTAGTGTGAGATCTCCTACATGTACGTATGTATGTGAGCCCTACAAAGAGAAAATAGACAAACAGAGAAGTTTGACAACTGGCCACATATAGTATGCTACAATTGGTGACCCAGGAGTGATGCACTCGCACAAGGATGGATGAGAAACTGATCACTCTCCCAGTCTTCAATCACAACATTAAAGACTGGCTAATCCACATGGAGGCAGCTCTCATCGGCTCAACAGCTACAAACAAAAGTATGTCGCCCTGGTCTGTTCCCTGCCCACAGAAGTTGCCACACAAGTTACAGAAGTCATCACCAACCCTCCAGCTGACAACAAACTCGCAGCTCTACGAGATGCTCTCAAGAGGCGATACCAGTGGCCTGACACCAGTCTCCTGCAAGACCTATCTGGCCTCTCCCTTGGCAACTCAACGCCTGCACGTCTCTGGGACGAGATGCGAAGACTGAACTCCCGCCACACAGACCAGCTTCCTGACACTATCCTGCGCCAGCTTCACACTCAGAAGGGCCCTGCAGAAGTTCGTCTCGTCCTCTCAGCACTGGACTACTCTACTACCTCGGTGACCTATGCAGCCACGGCAGACAGTGTTCCACGAATACACTGCTGTGCGCCATGCTGCCGCGAACAACTCAGCGGCCACACCGTCACTTTCCTCTGGTCTCATCAACCAGATCAACGCTCCTCAGAGAAATAGCATTCCACCAGACAAAGAAGACTTGAAGGACCTGCTACAATCTCTACACCACAGAATGGACACCTTCAAGCAGCTCTGCTCCTCCATGCCTGCTGCTGCTCCTGTTCCTGCCCCACGCACTGTGTCTTACCGACCCCAACATCCCCATCCTGCCTCAGACCCCGCCGCCAGCCTCCAGCACAGTGTACCTACCTTCTGTTGGTACCATCAACGTTTTGGTGTTAACGCTAGATGCTGCGAGGCTCCCTGCAACTACACGAGGAAGCGACATTGACAGGGATTGATAGACCCCATAACCTCCGACACTATCAAGCAGCATATCACACGCCTTACTTCTGACCTTGACCACTTCACTCCTGCTGCCCGTCACGACCTACTACAAACACTACGACAGGCAGTTTCTGCATTCAAGGCTACTGCCCCATGCCAGCCTTCACACCGCCCTGAACACATTCATCCCGCACCTCCTCCACCAGTCTGCCCACCATTGCCCTTTGCAGCACCACCTCGCCCACAACATTTCTGGGCACCCTCTTTTCTTCCTCAGGTACCCACTGCACCTGTCTTGCACCCTCATGGACCCTCCTCCTGACGTGGCCCCTGCTCCTGACTTGGACCCACACACCCCACCAGGCGCTACTGAGGACTGTGTACCTGCCGCAAGAGAAGCACAACCTTCTCTTATCCACAACCCTCCTTCTCCCTCTGCTTCTACCACAGATCTCGTGTCTCTAGACAAAGTTGTCTCCCGTAGCGGCCAGCTCATCCACACCCCCACCCGTTCTGTCTCACATGTGGGATACAACCATGCAGACAACAAGTCTCCTGCACCGCCTGGAGGGAAGGGGGAGTACTGTAGTGGATATTTCCCCTACAACTACAACTGCCGTTTGTCGCTGACTAGTCGACCCCTCTTCGAATAACCCAGCCTACGCCTCGTGGTCTAAGGTCAGCATCTAGCGCCGCCTAACAAAGCGGAGGTCAACTATCAAGCCACGCCTACCTCCGCTATATAAGACCTCACCTCGCCGTGACCTGCCCCTTCTTCTACCTACAGCCCAGCATGCAACACCTCTTCTGAGCTCTCTACTCCACACTCCCGAACCAGCCAGCTTCCAACAACTTCCCAGCACCAAGCTACACTGTACATCCAATACAATATATTACAGAGAGCGCATTGTGAGTTTCCTTTCTCCAACCCATCCTGAGTGTGAGACATCATTAAACCCCACAACAAACGGCCTGAGTTGCCAGCAGTGTTCGAGGAATCTTGAACGAGTCTGTACCTTCAGTAGTGTTTCAAACTCCTCTCTTATCAAGGAACGTGTCAGTATTAGTGTACATGACATTCAAGCCAGAATTTGTTCTCGGTAATGTCTCTGCTCTCAGTAGTAATTCTCAGAAGCTGCAGTGTTTGCTATTGGAATTCTCTGATGAAAAGGGGGATCAGGACCCCAGTATCCCCCCCCCCTAAGACCCGTCCCTGCATGTGTCTTTATTCTAATATTTTATTGAAGGTCTCATCACTAATGTCTCTACTTTGGCACAATTCCCTCATAATTAGCATAAACTAAACAAGACTATCAGTAGATCTAGCGCTAAATTGGCAAACCTTTGGCCTCTGGTAACAATATACTGTATACATCACACACATATATTACCCTCTTAACATATCCTTACCAATTACTGAACCTAACAGATAATATAACACCTAAAAAAAAAATCAAACCTATAATATTGTAGAGTGATTAAGGTTTATAATTAGTGATAAAGAACCATCAGTTGAGGTGAGTGGTGTGTCACCTGGTGGGTCGAGGTAGAAGCTGTTATATTTACTAGTGTAGTGGTGGTGGTAAGACTCACCTGCCCCCCCTCTCCCAGGTAATACACTCATCTAAGTAATATGACCCTTAAACTGTTTTATTAGGGATTGGTTTCTTGGTAGTATAGTGATAAAGAGTGTATGGTGAGAGATAAGGGTGAATGATGGCGTGGGTGTGATGGTTGGGTAGGGCTGTGGTGATGCTGGGTAATAACTACTTAATCACCATTTATACAGTATTTACTTCATAATGGTATAGTATATGCTGTTAGTTGATGGGTAATAATACATCTCTTATAGACATATCAATATTTGTATCTATTTCATAATGGTCTAGTATATAGTTAGTTATGAAAAATATTAAACAATGTTCCTCGAGTTTTGCTGAAATATTATCTTCATTAGAAACTTGTGCTATTATTCACATTAAGAGTTGTGGAGTTGTTTTATAGACAAGAGAGTAAATTATTGTTGTAAAAGTTAGTCACTGTCAGGCTGCACCCTATTACTGTATTGGTGTTTTTCCCGTCAAATTTTAAGTTTTGGTCATCCCTGTATTTAGAATATCCAAACTATTAACCTAACCAAACCAACCTAACCTAACCTAACCTAACCAAACCAACCTAACCTAACCTAACCTAACCTAACCTAACCAACCTAACCTAACTTAGCCACGGAACCCAGGAACTATAGGCAAGCTGTGTTTGTAGTCTTCTTTACATATAAACGTCTAATATTTTCTGTGATGCAATAGAACAATACTTACATATTTCTGACTGCAAGTTAAACAATGAATCTAAAATAATATAGGTCTACTGTATATAGTTTGAACATTCTATCACCTAAACTAGGTAGCTGCAGTATTTTAGACATTATGTAGAGAAAAAATTGGGTATTTTTATTGTAGTTCACACAACATTCCAGGGAATCTTTTATCATATTAAAAAAAAGACGTCTAATTTTAAGGTAATTTTCTTCTATTACTTTACCGTCGGAAACATATAATAATGAGATAGTACATACCTAATCCTTCTCTATTTTCTTCCATTAATCTTCAGCCATCATCGCCTACCTCACCCCCCACTCAGCGTGTTCCCTTCATAAATCGTCATGCGCATGCATTCCCGTACACATCACGCGGCTAATCAAAAGTTTTCTTTATTTTGCCACGAATTGAAATGAATTGTGGTTTCTGCTTTTAGAATTTGCGGTATTTTTTGCCCAATCAGATTCGGTTGTGATTTTGGGTCTCATGCTTCGAAATTCAAATTCATTTCTGACTATGAAAGTCTGTGATGGGTGTCACTTCAATTATATGGAGTTGATTATGCATTTTTGGGAAAAACGAACAAGCAAAAGCATTTTTTAGATCTCGTGGTGTTCTCCCTACCTCAGTAAAGATTCTAATTCGGAATAAGGTAAGAAATAACAGTGATTCCCTCATATGGCGAGAGTCTGGTTACGTAAAAACACCGTGAGAGTTAGGTTAGGTCAGGTCGTGTCGTGTCGTCCAAAAAAGGTTAGGTTTATGTTTTTTTTGTGTTTTTTTGTTTATTTTGTATTCACTTGGCGATGATTTTTTTCGGGAAAACCCCCACCCAAAACCCTGGTTCCCAACAGAGCCCCTATCTTGTTGGGGGTAGAAGGGGGCAATAACTAAAAAACAGGCAATTTCCGACGGAAATCAAGGTCAGAACCAATCAAAACACACAAAAATACGCTAGAGAAACATGGTTTTGACTTTGTAACAGAGTTGTGTGAACTACTATAAATTTACCAATATTTGGGTAGGTTTTTTCACCTATTGTGTGCTGGTACCTTGAGGACATTTATCCATAGAGGATAAGGTAAATAATTATTCTGTTAACATCGGCAAATGATTTATATGCATGAGAAACTTAATTATTTTTAATGGAGTTTATCTTTCTGAATGTTGGTGAATGAAAGTTTGGGTAAATTGACCAAATTGGTCAATCTAGGATAGTAGCCAGGTTTAGGTTAGGTTAGGGCGATTAGCACCAGAAACGAAGGTCGGATTCATTCAAATCACAACAAGAACCATAGGAAAAACTTATTTTTTATGGACAAATCAAAACCTGGCTACTGTCCTAAATTGACCTGCATCTGTACATTTTCTTTTTTATAAATTCATGTGGACATATATTCTTAAAACATCATAAGCTCTCTCAAGAATCGAACTAAACATTCAATAAATAAAAGCTTACAAAACTAGTTATTTTTGAAACGATAATCAATTCTGAATAACATAGAGTTAACAATATGACTAAAATATGGTTTACAGTTTTTCTAAAACTCAATTATACCCTATTATTTATATCAGACTTTTTGTTGCTGCTATAGGAAGCTGAGAGATTCTCACGCATTTTTATGTATAATTAATTTTAGAAAATTGTGTTTTATAAAATTAAAACATAAGTTGATGAAAAATGCAATGATAAATTTCAACTTGTATTCACCACAATTTCTCTCATCTTTCATGCCCTGTCCACTACAGGTGACTCGTAAATAGAGAAAAATTAAAAGATTAAATACACATATTTATAATGAAAATAAAAAGTTGTATTGATTTTATAAGTAAATATCATCCAAAATATAGCTGTGGAAAATATGAACAAAATATGTAAACATATTTTGATATTAACCAGCTCCTTTACCTTACTGAGTTATGACCCTTCCTACCCTATCAACCTCGACTCCACCAAAGGTGGGTAGGGGAAATTGTGGGGTTAAAAACTTAACTAAAAGAACCTAACCTAACCATTGCCAGAAAAAAATCAAATTTCAATACAGTCGTGTCATATCTTATGCGGGGGTTACATTTTGAAGAGGGCGTGTAAAGTAAAAAAATGCTTATGTACAGTCAAAATTGAAAAGTTTGAAAACCTCCTAAAATATACATTTATTTATATCTCTACAATATATACAAATCAATACAGTACATTATAATGTTCCATGGTTGACCTTTTCCAAATCCTAACCCAATTTATTATTATAATTAACAAAGTTTAGCTTTGTATTAATTTGTTCATTAAACAGGAGACATAGATAAGAGTGTAATGTAACAATAACTTGTCAGCGTCATAACACAAGCTGTTGCTAAGAATTACTCTACACATACACATTTATAATCATTGTTAGATGTCTGCTTGTGGAATTTTTTGTCTTGCATCATTGTTGTCATCTTGTTCATGGTACAGTATATATTGTTATCTTTTTAAGCAAAAATTATAGAGATGTACTGTACAATATTTTATTATTTGATTCTCAAAACATCTGTTTTCTATGTGTAATTTAATGAGTGCAATATTCTCACAGACAAGAACAACAGAACAAACTCACATTTCTGCTCAGTCTACAGGAACTGAAATACTGTACCAGGATATGTAGTATAAGCACTTTTTTACATACAGGTGCACACACAAAAATCATAGATAACCTGGTGTTCAGTCCTTGTCAGTCTCCCAATTTTACTCTCTCTCTCTCTCTCTCAGAGGTACACATCCATATACAGTACAAAACCTGTCTAGAGTCTTTTTGTGTTGATTCAGTTAAAAATGACTTAATTTGTATTTAATGCATTAATTCTCCAATCATTACAGAGACAGACAAGGGCCATGGACTAGCAGTTTCCACCGTGGGCGCGCTGGAGACTGCTATTACAGTGCACCCCAGGAGCAGTCCAGTGAAAATTCAAAGAAAAGTTTTTGCATTAACAGTTAAATTTTTGAGTTAATGTAAATAATCTGGAAAAAATTGTTGGGTGGGAATATCTGAGCTACATTAGTCAGTAGATGTGCTCCCCAAGCCCTCCCATTTACTTGTATTAAGCTCAATTCATTTTAAGTGGTGTAGAAAACATTGAACATACCGTAGTGTGAAGTGTACATTTTATTAAAAGTGACATTAACGGATACACCTAGCACAATGACTGCCTCTTTTGACCCTCACGACCGAACCAGGTGAGTACATTACCTGTACAGTATATATATTTGCTTTCAGGGTCAGGACCTTGCAGGGGAAATTTGGGTAGAAAATTAGTAAAGATATGTTACAATAATTATGTGTTTATTAATACAGTACTGTACCTTTACCTTTCACATACACTACTGTATAGTATAGTATATCTCATAGGTAAAAAATAATGTCATGAGAAACACATTTCCATACAATATATGCATTGAAAAATGACTCCTTAGAGTGCAGTTTTGGATATTATTCAGGAACGTATCTGGAGTATTACTGTATACAGTAACCTCTAGATAACTCGGCATGGATGTGGTCTCGGAATATATTATAGTATAACTCGGGGAAATGCCGAGATATATAAAATTATCTGGGGAAATCTTGGCATATCTGGCCACCTGCACCACCTACCATACCTTTGTGTCACCTATCATACCTCTGTGTCACCTACCATACCTCTTTGTCACCTACCATGCATCTGTGTCACCTACCATACCTCTGTCACTTACCATTCCTCTTTGTCACCTACCATGCACCTGTGCCACCTATTATGATGCTTCATTCTTCGCCTGCAGTGCTGGTAAGTGTTATTTTTTTACATCTAGTAATTACTGTACATGTACACATACAGTAAATGGGTCAATAACTTTTTATTGTTGTATTTTTGTAGGAGGGGGAAAGTGCCTCGACAAGTCGGAATTTGGAATAACTCGGCAAGGCCAGAGCCCCATATGTGCCGAGTTACCGAGAGTTTACTGTACCTGTATTACTTATGGTACGCACTTAATTTCCAATAACTAAAATGATTAAAATTGCAAAATTTGGGGCTAAACAAGCAAAAGATCACTAAATTAATGCTATACCACTACCCGCACAATCCATGGCTCTCTGCATAAGTTATAACTATGGTCATATTTCAACCAATCACGTAAGCCATAACTGCTCATGAAAGACCCATGCAAAATGAGATCACTGTACGTAATTTTTTTTTTACTCGTACATGCACACACAATTGTTCATACAGGATGTGCCCTTTTTAAAAAAATCATTATTGTAAAGTCAAAACCATAAGGGAATCCAAATTTCTTACGTCCCAGAGAATCATGGGAGGAGTAACGCTGTGGGAGGGGGGTGCAGTGTCGGTATCTTGGATTAAACATTTATTATGTGTGGGAGACAGCACAAGAGAGTGAGGGAGTGGCGTTCTCTCACGGCTATGCTGTCTCGTGCTAGTGACAACATTGCCAAATGGCAACGTAGTATTTTTCTTTTTTTCTTTATTATTATTATTTGAATTTATTCCTCACATTTCCTGGTTCGGGATATAATATTTTATGTACAAAGAATAAATTCTTTCACACACAACCCATCCTCTGGGCGATGCGACACATTCAACTGCTTAGCCTGGCAGTCACGTGGGTCGCACGTTTAACGCCTTTCCAAGATTGTGTCATCATATCTCGGAATATTTTGAATTTCATTAAACCCTCGAAAGGAGTATTTAGGAAAGAACTTTTGTGTGTATTTTCCTCCTGTAGCCGTAGTTTTCTGAAAATAATAATGATATAAACCCTTGTTATTCACAGGGATTAGGTTCCAAGGAATAGTGTGAATAGGCAACACCAAGAATAACAACTTGTACTACCTTAGTGCACTACTGTATACCTATACCAAACAACCGACCAGCTGCGGCAGCACTCATCCCCTCTTTTAACTTATCTAATAATTCAACTTTCTTTGTTAGGGTCATCACTGACTTCTGCCTTTTACATTTCACTCCATTAGCAACTAGCACTTACACTAGACAGTCATTTAGGAACCGTTTCACACAGTAACACTAAAGTTTTGAGAGTACAACACGAGATGCTGCATGGTGTCACTCTTTGTGCTGCGGGAAAAGGCTGGCAGGCTAGCCACCATAGCCACCATCTGCTCACCGCGAATTGTCGAAATCGCGAATCGGAAACCCGTGAATGGCAAGGGTCTACTGTACAATATAGTATACCAGGAAATGTGAGGATTAAATAAATAAATAAAATACAGCAAAAAATACTGCATTGCCAAACCAGTAAATAAAAGCCAAATGAAGGTTTAACACAGTCACCATTTGCATGCATTCCCCATTTCACCATGATAACGGAGACCAGCTGGGACGCCGACTCCCTAGCAACGCTCCCAACCCTCTACAACCTGCACCCTCCTCCCTTCCCTCACTGAGCCAGATAACTCGTGTGCAAAGAAATGTATATCCCCTTTATGTCTTTGCCATTAGAACAATTATTTCTTTTACTTTTTCACAATGTGAATGTAGGGTGGTGTGTGCACATATCTGGGTAAAAATAAGTGAAGAAAGTTACCCAGTACTTATATCTACCCAAAAATACGAGTTGAAAAACAGCTCACAGCTTGGCTGGGTCGCCTGGTGGTAACTTTAAAACTACCCTTAGACATTCTTGGGTACATCCAGGGTGTCATCTGTGAATTTTAAGGGCATCCTATAGTTTGCACTGGACAAAACATTTTTAGTAATTAGCTTAGTACAATCGAGCACAGGTTGTGATAACTTAAATTTTTCCACAACTTGTACAGCATTACTGTTGACTTATTAGTTGTGGAACATATCCTAATTTTCCCCATAAGATTAAGTATTCACTATATGCGTCCCTGAAGTGATATTATTAATAAAGAACTCGCATATAACAATGTTACACAAGCATATATCGTTTCAGCTGGTACTTTGGTCAGATGTCGCGGCAGGACGCCACCGACCTATTGATGGCAGAGCGCGATGGCGGTGTGTTCCTGGTGAGAGACTCTACTACCATCCTCGGGGACTTCGTGCTCTGTGTTAGGTAGGCCTCACATATTGTGTTGATGTGTTACTTTGTCCCTATATATCGTGATACTGTGTTTGGTAGGCCCCACATATGTCAGGTAGTCCTCATATTGTGATACTGTTTGGTAGTCCCCAAATTGTGTTAGGTAGTCCTCTTATTGTGAAACTTTTAGGTTGGCTTTGCATACTGTGTTGATGTGATAATCTGTCCTTTCATATTATGATACATATACTGTACTATGTTTGGTAGGCACCACATATTGTGTTTGGGAGCCCTCATATACATACATATTGTGATTCTGTTAGGTAGGCCCCAAATAGGCACTGTGTTGATGTGTTATGTTGTCCCCTCATATTGTGTTAGGTAATCCTCATTTATTTTGATTCTGTACTTTGTTAGTTAGGCATCACATAATGTGTTAATGTGTTACATTATCCCCACATTGTGTTGGGTAGGCCCATATACAGTAGACCCTTGCCATTCGTGGGTTTGTGATTCATGGTAAGCAGATGGTGGCTTTGGTGGTTAGCTTACAAGTCTTTTCCTGCACCACAACAAGTCACCCCACGCAGCATCTCGTGCTGTATTCTCAAAACTTTAGTGTTACTGTGTGAAACGGCCCCTAAAAGACCGTCTAGTGTCAGTGCTAGTGATGCTAGTGGAGTGAAATGTAAAAGGCAGAAGTCAATGATGACCCTGACAAAGAAAGTTGAATTATTACATAAGTTAAAGAGGGAATGAATGCTACTGCGGCTTCGGTTGTTTGGTATAGGTATACAGTGGTGCATTTGGGTAGTACACTGTATATGCTGCTATTCGTGGTTTTTCCTATTCACACCATTCCTTGGAACCGAACATCCTTGAATAGCAAGGGTTTACTGTATTGTGTTAATGTGTTAGAAGTGGCTGTAGGAAGTTTAGGGAGCTGCTGCCTTTATTGACAGCAAGAGGACTAACCCTCTGAGTGAAAGGAAGAATGTATGCAACTGGTATGAAAAGTGTGATGTTATATAGTGAACTGAAATGAGATTGGTGAGGTGTATCTGTATTGTAACACTGAGAGAGAGAGAGAGTAAGCCCTGCGTCAAAGCTAAATGGGAGACGGTTGAAAGTACTGTACGTATTATCAAAGTCCTTTGTAGAGGCAGGTTGATATGGTTGGGGTATTTGAAGAGAATGGATGAGACCAATTGGGTCAAGAGATGCCTTAGCCTAAATGTGGAGAGGAGGAGAGCTGGGGTGGGCCAAGAAGGACATGGGGAGAGGTTGAAAGAAGTGACATTAGAGTTAGGAACCTGGCAAAAGGGGCTGCAAGAGACTGTGTAGCTTGAAGAGCTGCCACAATGTAACCGCAGCTAAAGCATGCAAACATGGAAAATGGCCATAAAACAATGATGATGACTCCCCTAAGGTAGCCCCCACTTATTGTGATACTGTATTAGGTAGGCTATACATATTCCAGGGTTGGTTTGATGTAAACCAAAAGATTTATTTAAATCATTGATTTAAATATGGACTTGCTCCCACATGAAATAATGGAGTTGCCATTTGCAATACGTGTACAGTACAGTATAGTATAGACACTCCCCGGGTTACAGAACACACATACAGTACAGTATAGACACTCCCCGGGTTACAGAACACACAGTTTATAGAAATTTCGAGGATACAAAATGCCTCCAATAAGTCCCATTATAAAAAATTTGGGGTTGCGCAAGAGTTTGTTATTACGGAAGGTAACTGGTACGGCGTAACAACACTATTTGTGGAGGATTATGCATAAGGTGGCTGAGCACATCCCTTTGTGAGACACCATCTGTGATTCAGTACAGGGAACAGTAAAAGTTTATATTATGGAAGGGTCGTTTTCGGTTTACGGAAAATTTGGCTTAGTGTCCAGGAATGGAACGTTTCCATAAATCGAGGAGTGTGTCTGTATATTGTTAACGAAAAATATCCTATACTGTATCATAATTTACTGATAAGTATATATTGTCTCGAGGGTGTGATTCATAACTTGCTATGATATCTGAATATCTTAAATTATCATTGAGCAACCGTGCAGTCTCAGTCAAAAGTAATCATCCACCCCTCCGACTACCATACCCGTGAGCTCGAGGCCTTTCTACACGACGGATCACAAGAGGGTGGGAGGAGAACTGGGGTTGCAGATTGGGGTTAGGTAGGAGGACACAAGTCAAGGGCCACATTCATAGTGAATTATTCTTAACACCTGAAGAAGGTGCTAAGGTCGGTGGATGTAGCTTGACGTTGACGGCCTTAATGACCCTGGCCGTTGATAGGCCTAAAGCCCAAACAACTAACCAACCAGGAAGGTAGGTGTCTGGGGAGGTGTCATATGGACTTCTCTTTCCCTTAGTTATCTATGCCTTTATTCGTGATTCCGGAGAAGAATGCAGGTGAGCTTTTGGAAGATTGTATGATATGACCACATAAGAGAGGTGGGGGTAGGGCTTGTTTACCACCAGGAATATTAAACTAGGTTGTTACTTGATCATTTCCACCTCTCACCACTACTGTTCTTGAAAAAATAAATCAATATTAATTGAAAAAAAACAAATAAGAATGAATTGTTACTTGATAACTTCCACCACTACCGACTTGAAAAAATAAATCATAATGATTTATAAAAAAAAATTAAGAATGAATTGTTGGATAGAAAGTGACTTGTCCAGCCTGTATTGTGTGTATTAGAGTTGTGAAATTGAATGCGGGTGATGAGGTGGTAGTAGCAGTGATATATGGCCACTGCTCCACACCTAACCCAGGAGGGACGCTATAGAACGTCGATTGGCAAGTCACAGGCAAATTATCGGTTTGTGCACCGCTGGCTACGTGTCAAAAATTACAAGGGAGGTTGGGGTCTGTGTGAATGATTGGTTAACCCGTTGGGAGGAGTCTGGGAAACCGGCTGCAGTGAGTATTTTTTATGGTTTGCTGGCATTTGATATATCAAAATGACTGTTTTAGGTGTGTAATGTAAACAAAACATTGGATCTCTTATTTCATATAAATGATAATTAATCCGGGGAAACCACGATTAACCGGACGGGTTATTGAGATTATGCATGACTTGTGTTGGTCATATACAAAATAAAAGTGATTTTCACCCTTGTATTCAATATATCTCCTTATATAAACTTTATTATAAGTATCTAATTACCTGTGTTTAAAACCTGAAAGAATTATAAATAAGGAAATGGATGGCACATTATAATATAATAAGGGTCCTTATCTATTACTCATTCAAGCATGTAAACCTAAGATAATATAGTGGAAAAAATAGCTTGCATCCATCCTTCCCTTCCTTCCTTCCTTCATGAATTTACCTGCTTTCTTCAATCCCCTCCCCCAAGTCAACCCTCTCCTCCCCACATGATTTACCGTGCAGAAAGGACCCAGCCAGGCACAGGTTAGGTGGTGGAGTGGATGATTACTTTTGACCACAACTATTTATTACAGAACCATTAACAGACTGTGTATAGTTGTTGCCACACTCAATGTACATATACTTTTAAGATTTTTTTTCATATACTGTATACAGATATACAGTGATATCTCCATTAGCCGGAACAATTGGTGCAGAGCACTAATGGGAATGAGTGATTTTAGGGTAACAGGACGACTCTCTCGGAGCCAGAAAAAATCCCTCATCCCCGGAATTTTCCTGAATTTTCCGGGTACCGGAAAAATTTCCGGAAAATTACCCGGATTTTCATCTCTCTAACCCGGAATAAAATCCCCCATCCCTGGAATTTTCCTGGTACCATGAAAATTTTCTCAGACTTTAACAGAAAATGTGCCCCATGCAAAAATCATTCCCAAAGCCGCAATTTTCCAGAAAATTACGGCTTTGGGAATGATTTTCCGAGAAAACTTCAATTCTGGCTATCGGAGACTTCCGGGTTTGAGGGATTCCAGTTAACGGAGATATTACCGTATACTTAACACATATGCGGACTGTGCAAAGTCAACAGTTAATGAATCGACGATTATCGAAGCAATTAATCCCACAAGAATAACAAATTTGGGAGGTTAGGGACCAGTCACCCTCCATAAACTCCCATCTACTCTTGATTTATCTCTGTTGTGTACACTGTCAAGGAAGAAAATAATGCAGACATATGAAGCAAACATAATAAGCATTAAATAAGGAATGTAATCATCAATTGAGACTGTTACTGTATTTACCTGTGTTGAAGCGTTGAGTTGGCATTCCTCCCTGAGGCTGGAGGGACATGTTGGTTGGGATAGTCTTACTGGGTGAAGGGTGCAGGGTTGTCATGGTCCTCAAACCCAGTGTCTCCTCTTTACACACACACACTCATTGTCAGCAGCCTCATACTTTTTCTTGTCTCTGAGGATGGTAGAGGTGGTCAAGGCTGGCAAGCTCTAGTCTCTACTAATCTTTGCAGGTCGATGACCACTCTTATGCCTTATCACATCAAGCTTGACTGGAAGACTCACAGACTTATGCAACCTCTTAAGGGGCAGCACAAGATGAACTATTACTGGGGCGTTTAGGCATGATTGAGTAACACACTTAAGTCTGAAACGACAGGGTAAACGAAAAACACAAAGTATCACCATCTTCATCAATGTTTTATGGCCATTTTCCACGTTTGTGTGGGTTAGCTGCATTTATCTGATTGCAAATTTTGGGTAATGCCCAAATGGCAATCCCCCCCATCCCCCTCACCACTGCTAATCCAAGGTATCAGTGCAGAAAATATAGCAGAGGCCAAGGGATGGGCACAGCTCTGGTGATTCAGCTGCCATCAGGCATTTTGAGACAAAGTTTTATGGCTGGATGCTCCTGATGCCAACCCACAAGGTGGGAACAGTTGGCAAGGCAGGGTCATAACTTACTGAGGTCATCTAAGTATACCTGCCGATGAACCAAGATAGTCCCCAATTGTATTAATATGTTGGGTTGACCCTGCATGATGTTGATTTGTAAAGTAGGCCCATGTACAGTATTATGTTCTTGTGGTAGGTAATCCCCACCTAAACTAAACCCTTGATAATTGGGCTTGCTGGAGGCTGCCTTTGCAGAAATACAGAATTTCTTAATTTTTACACAACTTTTAGCATGATATCCACATATGTGCACCTGGGGTATAAAGTACTCGACCATTCATCTATGGACAGATTAATGGGTAATGGAGCAAATATTGCTAATCCTTCACAATACTGTAGATGGCATCTCTCCCCACCATCTCCCTCCCTCTCTTGCACTCCTTTCTGCCCACCCCCTTACATACTTACCCTCACCTTCCCTCTCTCCATCTCCATATCCTTCCTTTTCTACCCACTACCCTCTTTCTCTTATTCACCGACTCCTACTCTTTCTCTTTGCCTGTCTGTCTGACAGTGTCACTTGCCTACCTATCATGCATCATACTGATTACTGTAATATTCTTCCAGCATCTCCTTCCTTTCGTGACTTCCTGTCCAAACAACTTGTATTTCTGACCCTTTAATCTCCCCCTCCTCATTTCCTCTCATCCCATAACAGCACAACACTACTTTCCCCTCTCCTTCAGCCTACACTCTCCACTCCTACCCCAGCCTCCTCTGCTAACCTTCAACACCACCAACCATCTATATTTCACTTACTACCTAGATTGTTTTATTGATCATTATCGACAATAAAGGTTGAGGAAGGTGTGACTATGTAAAAGCACTTTTGTTTTCTTCCCTTATATGGCAACCTCAATAGACCCCCCTTTACTTGTGATAATCATTGGACTGTGTTATGGTTGGATAAATATTTACCTGATAGCTTTGTATATAACTTCATGACCACTGTCCTTAGGGAGCATAACAATGTAGCTCAGTCAAATTGAGTTTGCTCATTTTTCATCACACATAAGATAAATAATTTATTATTTAACTTCTTTAGCAAATTACAATATATGCATGTATGTTAGCATCATACAAATGTGTTGACTGCACGGTTTTGGGCAAGTGCAGTTAGTCCCAACCTTCATATTAGATTCGGCAGTTTGATCATTAGCTACTCGGTTCCATCACCTTCCAATTCCTAGCTGGTTTTCTTAAATCTCACGGTGCTCACCAGTGGCCCACATTCATATTAGGACAAGAATAATTTTATGAGACAGGGCTAAAGCAAATAATCCAGACACTTTCCTCCTTCCCAGGGTTAGGTGTGAAAGCAGTTACAACTGTAATGTTTACTGTACATCTTCATAAACAATTGTTCATGAGTTGTTCAGGGACTCATTTCAGAATTTTGAGTCCTGACCTACCGACAACGACCATTATAAACAATTACTATATCAGTCGATACCAATTCGGTTTGAGATACTGCTGGTGAGTCGTTGATATTATAACAAAATTAATGTTTTAAAAACAACATTTCCTGCCATTAATTATCATGCTCATATCTTGAGGGATTTACTGTACAGGTATTATATATTATGGGTTGGTCATCTCAGCCCTCAGGCATTTACTGTACATTACTGTAATGAGTCTAGGATTTAGTCTTCAGTGTCTATGTATAGATTAGTTTGAGTTTTTCTTTTATGCAATGAACTAAATTTTTTTTCTAATTTCCAGGGAAGACAACAAAGTTTCACATTATATAATAAACAAGATACAACAGGGTGAGCAAGTGCGTTATCGCATAGGAGATCAGATGTTTGCAGATTTGCCATCACTTCTCAATTTCTATAAACTACATTACCTAGATAGCACACCCCTTATCCGACCTGCACCTAAACGTTGTGAGAAGGTTGTAGCAAAATACGACTTCGAGGGCAGTGTAAGTGTTCCTTGTACAGTATGATTAAAGTGCTCTCTAATTTATTGGTATAGTCTAGAGCAGTGATGGGCAACCCACATTATTACTGGGCCACATGACTGATCCTCCCTCATCTCAGTGGGTTGCATCCTTGAAGATATGATCATAACCCAAATTTCAAAAGCCAGAATATTTATCCATACAATTGCAATATTTTATCGCATATAGAATAATATGTTTTTTAAATTTATCAAATAACTTGACATGCATACATACATACATTTGGGAAAAGAACAAAAGATTTAGGAGGAAATGGAAAGAGTTAATTCAAGGGAGGACCAGTTATTGATTTTGAACAGTTTTGACAAGATATGAATAAAAAGGCACAACTCATTTTACTGAAACACCAATGTTCTTTATGTTTACTTTCTCTTAACTTTCAAATGCAAATTATCAAAACAAATATGGCAATGTCTAACCTAAGCTGATCACTCTCAAATGTTTATGAAGTGTTTTATTCTTATTACTATTTTTTGTATGTGAATATTGATCACTTCACTGGCAATAGTTTACAATATACTGTACAACTTAAAAGATGTGTACTGTATTAAGCAATAAAGCCCAAACCCATCAAAAAGTAAAGCTCACACACCAACTGATGTGACTTGGGACTCGAGAGGGAGACAGGCAGGTGCTGCTTCGGTTTAATCTTGAGCGAATCTGATTTTACAAGAGTTTCAAACCTCTCACAGTACCTCGGTCACAGGACTAGGTATCACAGTACCACACATATAACTCTAGGCTTGTCTTACAAAAATAATCCTAAATATATAACTATTTCCTCCACCCTAATAATTGAACTTATACAATTTAAGACAATGAATAATTAAGCCAGTTAAACAATGGAATCTTGTTGTGAGACTTAACACTGCAGATGATATACCTTAATTACCTTTGTAACTCAATATATACAAAATGTTAGAACCATCACCTGAAGCAACAATTGACATTGAAATTAAAGTTTTATGGGGTTCTCAACTATACCTATCCTAAAATCCTAACCTAACCAATGCCTTTCTAATCCTTGTCAACTTTCGGTGAGGAGATAGGCTAACCGTGTGGTCCTGACACACCCCTATAGCTGGTGGTGGCGAGACAGCAGACATCGAGGGCAAGCTTGGAGTAGTCCTGGTGTGCTAGGAAGAACCAGCCTCTGGCCTCCTATTGACAGCTGGTTGGTTGTCCAATGGAGAAATGGCAGGTGGTGGCGGTGCATGAGGCTCTGGCCAGCCTTGTGGTTGATTATGTTGAATGCATTGGAAACGCAACCAGGAGTACTGCCTCACAATCACACTGCTCTCATATGTTTCTCGTGGCGTGAATGGCAGCTTCCCCCCCCCCAGCTTGGTGGCCAGCACATACTTGGAAAAGTCCATAAAATTCTGGGGATGAGAGATTTTTTCTGGCTTTGAGAGGTAATGTAATGTGCAATTTCTGGAACTTCCGAGAACATTTTCCGTCACCCGGAAAATTCCGGGGCCGAGGGATTTTTTCTGGCTTGGGAAGAGTCGTCTTGTTACCCGGAAATCTCTCATTTCCAGAAGTGCTCTGCACCAATTGTTCTGGCTAACAGAGGTATCACTTGTGTGTATGCACAGTATACTCTCGATTTAAAGGAGTCTGAAATAACGAACTCTCGATTTAGCAGAAAGCATTTTTTTCACAGGAAAAATTCTGTATAACTAACTCGAGTGGTCAGTATAATATGTACCTGTACTGTATTTTTTGTTTTTTATATTATTTATAGTTTTTATACATTTAGTACAGTCACCGGAAGATTCAGACAATCGGCTTTTTCGGACAGGTGATCCCCCCTTTTAGTCCGGTCTTCGAGGGTTCACTGTATTTGAAGAAAAAAAAATTTATACTCGTTTGTATTGTGTAAATTAAATGTTAAGTTTGTTGTAAACAAAACATAACTTGTAAATTATGTGATAAACAATGAAGGTAATTCTAAACATAGAAAATCTTACCATATTAATGAAAAAGAAATGCTGTATTTAATATTGGTCTATTGATTGCCGTGCCAAGTGCACCTATTTTTGATAGTACAGTATTTATGTACTCAAGGACAACAATCGACAGAAATCTCGCGGGTCTCACTTTGCACCTCGATGGGCCACTGGTTGCCCACCACTGGTCTAGAGCCATGGACTTCTGAAATTGTGCAATATTTTTTAATATTACAGAAGGTCTTTAGGAACCTTCTGCTAGTGTCTGATGTATTTCTTCACTGAAAGAGTTAAGTAATGAATATGATAGTGGTATAATGCAAACATTTGTTTAGGATCTTAATGTAATTTTGCTTCACTTTTCAGGATCCAGATGATTTGCCGTTTAGAAAAGGAGAAGTGTTGACTATTGTTAGCAAAGATGAAGATCAATGGTGGACAGCCAGAAATTCCATCAATCAGACTGGGTCCATACCAGTACCTTACGTGCAGAGGGTAGGCAATACTAACCCAATTCCTGAAGTCTTAGCAAAGGATGTTATAAATACCTTGTGGTGTAGTGTGTCTTTTCATGCTGTTCATGTCTGGTTAGTTTATCAACAGTGTAATATGAACACTTTAAATGTTACACAGATATAGATGGTAAAACCTTTCTAAGGGAGAACAAATGTTTTTCAGACTACAGTATTGCATGAATGTGGGTTTCTCTTAGGCCTATTTATAACCTGGTGTCTTCTAATCCATGTATAGTATGCAATAATGTTATGGGATTCAACCCAGATATGAATCTGGACTACTGATAACTGGTATTAATATATAATTTGTATGGCTCTATGCAATTGTTACCAATAAAAAAGGCAGATGAGAATTGACATTTTACCTGAATGGCTGAAAGATGAGCAGGTTTTGGTGCTGCAATCACACATACTTCCACTGTTAAGTCAATTTCCTTGTTCAACTGGTGGCTGTTTGTGGCATCAGCCATACCCATATACAGTTTGGTTTAGTTTACCAGCTCAGTCAATACACAGGGAGGTCCAGAACAGTTAAACTTCCTGTGTATAACAGGTTTTGCTGCTCTCCTCCTCTTCTAAGTACAGTACTTATAACCTCAACTTTAATGATTGTAAGAGACAACAGCATGTGATGTGTTTGGTTGTCAATCTACATGGAAAATAATTTCTTCATCCTCACCATGTTGTGGCTTCTGACCCTTGAATTGAATATTAACATGGCTGAGCCAGTTGAGAACCTGAGCTCTCCGATAGGCACCTGATATATACTATACATTTATCTCAAGGAAGCATTATGTAACATTTAGTATCATCTGGAATATTACACATAGCATGGTGGTAATAAGAACATATCAGAATGTTACCATGGTTATCACTTCAATATTTATTTTATTTATTTATTTATTTTTTATTTGTTTTTATTATAAGTAATATACATAAATTACAGTGGAATTGAAAAATATAAATATAATGGGGAGCAGTACAACACGGGTTGTACAGTATTAAGGTTGAACAAGAGGACAGAGCTGTCAGGATTATGTCTAGTTGGCAATTATATTTATTGCAATGGTAATTTTTTATCTATTTACATGATAATATCCGATAAAATGGTTTTGATGTTACAATAAAAGCAGGTACTGTATATATAGTAGGTTTTACAAGAAATATTAATACTTAGACAATAGATATTTTTTTAAGAGATGATTTAAAGGAAGGGAGCATAGTCTTTGCTCGGGTGGGTGGGGGTAAGTTGTTCCACACCTTCACACCATGATATTTTATGGAGGTCTGGGACTGAGAGGAGAGCACGGGGGTGGTCTTAGTAGCTCTGGTGTCTTAAGTTGTATCTCTGATTATTCCGGAACTGGAAATAATTATTGTCAAAAAAAAAAAAAAAAAGGGCACAGCAGTAGGTGTTAATATCTTTGGATTTTAACATTTTCAATTTTACAAATTTTTCATTTGTGTGATCTTTTTTTTTTTTTTTTTCAAGTAGTTCATTGTTCGTACAACTCTCTTTTGTGCAGTAACCAGGGATTGTGTTTTTGAAGAGCCAGAGGCCCCCCATAGCGTGTGGCAGTGTATCAGATGTTGGTAAACAAGATCATGATAGATTTCTTTCATTGTTGAAGTCTCGGGTCAATGACTCGCCACATATCTTGAATATTTCTGTAGACGTGAAACCAGCTGGAATTCTAAATCCTCTGCAATAGGACTTATCCTCTTGAGACACTGTTGTGTCTATGAGTTTGACACATTTGATTTTATCTGCAAACTTATCATTAAGAACTGTACTCACTAAATCCAGAGTGGATGTGAGAATAAGTTTCTCAGCATATGTATATGACACTTTTTCTTTTGCAATGCGATAAGTAAATAACTATGATGCCAGTTGTACTTTATCATTAAGAGTGGTTGCTTTACTGAGATTATTTACTGACAACTTTATTTCCTTCTTTCTTCTCTGGAAGTTCTCAAGTGGTTTGCCACTGAGCTTGGCATGTTTTGTCTCTAGGTGTCTTTTCAATTTGGATGGTTTCAAACTTTCATATGCAAGAACTTAATTTTCTTTTTGGCAGGGGGGGGGTCAGAAGAGGTCACTCCCCACACTTTCAACTGTAGGGCTCTCTGACTGTTTATCTTTCTCAGATGCAATATGTATCTGATGACTGAGAAGGTACTTTGCTTTTTCTTATAACAAAATGATCCAGTCTGTCCTTGGGGTGGTAAAGGGTACTGTATGGCTAACGAGGGACTACAGGTTGACAATCCCTTATCCGAAATCCTTGGGACCAGATGCATTTCGGTTTTTGGAATTTTTCGGTTTTCAGAATGGTTAGTTTTTCTTTTTTCTTTTTTTTTACAGGGATCAGCCCACCCGGGCACAGGTCACTGACCCACATTGGGGCCTGGGGGCCAAAATATAATAATAATAATAATTATAATAATAATAATAATAATAACAATAATTCATAGGTCTAGGTCGTGTTTCTCACTTTTGATCTTTTTTTCATTCTTGTATTTCTTTATTATTATTATAGTATTATTGTTATTATTATTATTGTTATCATTCTTATTTTATTTTTGTGTATTTTTTCTTAAAATTTTTATTTACTATGAATAATTATTATTATTACTGTATTATCATTATTATTATTATTATTATAATTATTATTACTATTACATTTTCACCCCCCAGGCCCCAATGTGGGTCAGTGACCTGTGCCCGGGTGGGCTAATACAAAAAAAAAAAAATACTCCACAAAAAAAAAATTCCGTTTTCAGAGCTTTTCGGTTTTTGGAATTTCGGATAAAGGGTTGTCAACCTGTACTTCCACCTTCCCGCATTGTAACCATAACTGAGAAAAATTTCCTGTATTGTACTGTGTCATATACACGACCGAGTTACGTCTCTCCCTTTCCCCACCCCGTGATCTCTCTCTCTCTCTCTCTCTCTCTCTCTCTCTCTCTTGTACTAGTAACATAGTCATTTTGTTAATGTTTTTTTATTTATTGATTCATATATGTATTTTAATTATCACTTTAGTATTTTTGTATTTTTATTATACAGTTCTACTACTACTGGTGCCATTACTGCTGGGACCAATAAGAGAGACCAATGTTTGCACTTTATTATAGCAGGGGAAGGCCAAATAGTTTCTAAAGAGTAAATACTGTATACTGTACAGTACAGTACTGTAATGTGCATAATAATAATCTTATAGTTTTATCCTTTAATATCATTCAGGTTTGAAAAGTTGTAGTTTGTCATGGTAGAAACATATTTTAATGATATCCTTTTTCAACAGTTTGAGGAAGGAGAGAGTATTCCCATTAACTCAACCCCAAATAGAGGCAGTACACAGTCTACAGATGGTACGCCACGTCAGAGGCCTAGCCTTCAGGTACTTAGTATATTAATGCTGTTATGTGGAATACCCTTGTACTTAAATAATGTTTTTTTCATTTATCATAAAAACTATAAGTTAAAATACGTCACCACTGCAATGTTAGAATTGTAATATAAAGATTATTGAACTGTTTATTACAAATCATCTTGTTTCTAGGTGACGTATGTGTAAGCAATCTTCATTTGGAGTTCAGCTAAATATTTTCTGCCAGGTAGAAGGAATAGTGAATAAGGTTTCGTTTGAGAATGTGTTGCCTCCTTTTACTTAGATATATTGGATGGAGTTAAATGACAGAAAAAAAATTATTCGTGGACTGTTATGCACTAGGTGTCCAGAACCACCTCAGTTTTTTTTTGCTATGGTTGGTTAGGACTGGGGATTTTTTATTTTTTACCTGTCTGGAATGAACCTAAATACTACACCTTTACTAATATCTTGTATCTTGTGAAGAGATTTACAAGGCTATTTGGTAACACTGTTGTAGGAATTACTTCAGTTGTATAGATATCAAATGGTGTTTGTGAAATATTTTATTTGCTTATTTAATTAACCAGACTCCATCTCGGTTATTTAGGATGGACTCGGCATAAAGTGTCATAAGAATACAGTTTAACAAAAATATTTACAATATATTATGTAACTGAAATCAATGCACTTATCTGCAAGTTTCTCAATACTGTATGTGACTCTTAAAAAGGTTGCAGTTTTCTGGATGCAATTATTGTGGCTTCAAACTTTTGTAGTTACCAGAATACTATTTACATTTCGGTTGTCACTGATACTAAGGCTTTGTCATAACTGATACCCATTATACATCTTATCACTGCAGCACTAGCTTATAGAAACACACTAAGTAACCTAACCATTTTGGCACTTTCTTAACACTCAGGATCGCCTGAAGTTTATTTAATGAGCCTGTCACTTGTTTTGTTTGGAGCCAATAGAATGACCAGAAATCATGATATTTTTGCTCCAAGCACTATTCATGGCTAAGATATTATCAAATATTTATTCAAATGATGCCTTCCTACAAAAAAAGGCTGGGAAATCTTATGAGACCCTCAAAAATTAAATAAAATATTAAATAAAAGCCATTTGGCAAATATAAGTGAAAAGTGGGAGTTTGCTGTTGATTCCTCTTTGTGCTGTACCCACATCATTGCATCAGTCATTATAAAATGCACATGAAAAGAAAGAGTAAATCACGAGGAAGATGATGGTGTAAGTATAAAAAAAGATAATGTAAAAAGTAATAGAGTTACAGAATAAAAAGTAAAAATAAGTGGTGGTTAAGCACGCAGTCGTCGAATTGTTTATACAGGTACACATTTTTTTTGCCTTGCTAGTTTTTTTATTGAAGTCTCTCGAAAGAATTTTTCGTCTACCATTAGACAACACATTATGCTTCCAATATCTTCCCAGGCGGTAGTACATGAAGTAGGCAAGGTCAAACCCTGAACAGAGCAGAGATTTTAAAGCATCAGTGGGATGGTGCAACCAGTTTATGAAAAGGAAAGATCTGGTATTACTACAGTAGAAGCTACCTGATGACCTTGACCATCAAGTTACCAGGTTTCACCAGTTTTTTATTGATCTGAGGCAGAAACACCACTTTTCATTGTCAAACATTGGAAATATGGATGAAACCTCCATGAACTTTGACATGTTAGGCAATAAAACAGTGGAATCTGAAGTTGTGAAAACTGTGCTAGTCAGGAGTACAGGCCATGAAAAGACAATGTTCACAGTGGTGTTATCGTGACCCATGGTCAACTTCAAGCGCAAATTCGAATGCCCTTAAAAATATAGCTAAATCTGGCATCTTTTAGTCCTATTTGCTCATTTATTGGTAGGTTTAGGTAATGGCATAATAAAAATCATGTCTTCAAGTGTGGTGTTTGCAACTGGCTGTTTGAAATAGAGTTACCATTGTCGATGCTCGTCCTTCAGCAATATGAAAAGCATCTCTTGTAGAGACGCACCGTACTTCGTGGGTTAATGAAAATGCACAAGTGCCACAGGGAATGACGGTATGCAGCTGTTCGTGTGCATTTTTTCCACTGTTGATATACAGTGATATCTCCGTTAGCCGGAACAATTGGTGCAGAGCACTTCAGGGGATGAGAGATTTCTGGCTAACCAAACGACTTTCTCAAACCCGGAAAAATGCCTTATCCCCGGAATCTTTTCCTGTTATTGGGAAAAGTTTCCGAGTGTCTAAACTAGACATCTTGCATATACGGACACTAGCCCACTTCCACAGAACGTTTCTGGGTGCTGGGGATGTTTTCATTGAATCTGACGCAATGTCAGGTGGAGGTAGGGTGGGGGATTAGTGGTCTCACATTACTGACCTTCTGATGGAATGTCAGGTCACCCTTTCTTGGGTGGGGGATTAGTGGGTTTCATGACCTGAAGATGTCTTGAATAAACACGAAATAAAGTATTTTTAGGGAGATTGCAATAAGTATAAGTATAAATGAGCAAAGTTGTAACCCTTCAACACTATGTTACATAACATTTTAAAATATGGGGTGAGAAAGCAGAAAGGTTTGGGTAATTAGAGAGATGGAGTGGAAATCCGCATTGCCAAGCGCTCCTCAACAGCTTATATTTAACTCACTACCACGCAGTCACACACACATGCAGATTTGTCTTACAGCAAGACCCTCACTCCTCATGCTTGCAGTCTTAATTCCCTTGTTGGAGAGTGTATGTGTGTGTGTGTAGCACAGTGTTTATTAATACCTGTACCCTTCATATACAATACTGTACTGTATATATCTCGTAGGTAAAAAAAATAACATCATCAGGAACACATATATGCAATGATACCAAATTCATTTCTCTAACACAATTAGAGCAGATGTTATGGATAAAAGTTTATACTTTTTTATTACTAGCAACCTTACACCTCAAAACTACCTTGGCTTTTGTCTTTATTCAAGACATCTTCAGGTCATAAGACCCACCAATCCCCCACCAGACAATGGGTGACTTGACACTGCATCAGAAGGTCAGTAACACAAGACCCACTAATCCCCCACCTACAGTGGTGTTTGCATAAATTATTACAGTTCCGTGCGAGCAGAAAATACCAGTCGTCGCTATAATATATAGCTTCATTCACTAGGTACATCTCACTCCCATATCATATAGATTTTTAGTTTTTTAAATATAGTTATTTAACCTAACTTTAAGATAAACTATTCAGGATTATTCTAGTAAAGAAATGGAGTGTTTAGCTTAATTAGAACTACTTTACAGACTGGTATCAACATTTCTTACATATTTCTTAAAGGAATGGAGTCCCAATCGTTATATCGTGTCATAATATTTTGTTTAAGGATGTCTTACTGGAAATGTCTCCTTGAGAATTTATTCAGGATAATTATGGTATCACATTCATTTCTCTAACACAATTAGAACATCTGCTGTGTATAAAAGTTTATACACTTTTTCGCTAGCCATAAATATTTTCTCTTGTGCCCTCAGTCTAAATGTAATTTGGGCATGTTTGTCCGTGTGAGATGAGATGGTGAGATGCATAGTTTAAACTCTCATAGATTCACAGAAAACTTACCCCAGCTCCCAGAAACATTCCAGGGCTGTGTGCTAGTGTCAGTCTGTGCAAGATGCATAATTTAGACTCTCGGAAACTTTCCCAATAACCGGAAAATTTTCGGGATGTGGGAATTTTTCCAGGTTTGAGAAAGTTTTCTCATTGCCCCAAAATTTCTCATTCCTGGAAGAGCTTTGAACCAATTGTTTAGTTACATTTTGCATTTCATGAAGACTGCTGAACCAGATGTTTCCAATGTTTATAATAATGAACTGATGAAATATATGTTGTCATTTAAATAAAATGATTTACAGGTAGTAGAAGAGTCAAGGTGTTTCAGAGTCAGTCTGTGTGAAATAATTGTACTGTATTAAAAATGGACAGCAAGTATAAATGTTAAGTACCTGTACAGTAAGGCAAAATAATATAATATTACTTTGCTTGATAATGACTATACTACTAACAGTTTTACAAAATTAATTATGCTTGAAATAGTTCATATGACATTTTTTTGTCTCGGGTTGGACTTTGAAGATATCACGTAATATTGACTAAGTTGTTATACCCTGAACCCATGTGGCCTAATTGTAGCATGAACAATGAGCAGTTGTGTTAGTAAGCATGTTTGGGTATCTTGAAAGATGCTTTTTACCTTCCCCAGTATTTTCTTAAATTTTCATTGTATTGGTTTCTTGATTGTATATTTCAAATAAGACACAGAGTTGCTTTAAAACAATATTTCATTTTTGGCTCATCAGTTTTTGCAGACAACAAAAAGCTCCTGTCAACACCCTGGTATTGGCATTATTGTCTGGTTTAAGTTTTTCCTTGTAGCTCAATAGTCTTAAACAGTTCAACATTTGCATTAGTTTGCAGTGCTCTTGTTAAGAGAGTCTCACATGTATCACAATGACCATTGATTACATTTTAGTTTTGTAACTCCTAATACAAAAGAATTAAGGCCAACTTTCTTACAGCGGAAATTACCGGCCTATGCACGAGTGAAACAAGCCAGAGTTCCCAATGCCTACGACAAAACTGCTCTCAGACTGGAAATTGGAGATGTCATCAAGGTGACAAAGATGAACATCAATGGGCAATGGGAAGGTGAACTAAATGGAAAGGTTGGACACTTCCCATTTACACATGTAGAATTCATTGACAGTGAAAATTCAGTGGATGGAGATCCAAATTAAGATGCATTACATAATTGCATTAGGATTGTGTAATTTCTAGATTCTTTTATTTTCTTAGGAATAATGTGAGTGTGTATGAAAAGAATGAATGGAAGTTATACACAGGTAAATTTGGATGTGATATGCTGGTCATCTTACCTGTAATGCAAAAATGGCAAGTTTGTATGTGACACAATTTTAGGAAGTTTGGATCAAGGACTCGATTCTGATTAGGGTTTTTTTTTTTTTTTTTTTTTTTTTTTTTTTTTTTTTTTTTTTTTTTTTTTTTAGTCAAAGTTTTTTATGAAATTATTTAAGAATAATTGATAAAAGGTATTAATATATTCAGATTTTTATAAACTACCCAAGGAGTCTAGCTGCTCCAGTAAGATGAAAGTCAAATTTTAAGTGCATGGGTATATTTTTTATCGGTTTATTTATTTTTTTAGACAGTAATACCTTGGTAGGGGAGGGCATCACTCTCTGCATCACTTCCTTTATGATGCTTGTGATTAAACAGAGATTTGATTGAAAAAGTTGTTACTGTGACGACCATATTTTAATACATAGGGATAATGAAATCAAATATGTTGCCTTTGAAAACCATTTTCTTGCACATAAATTGCACAATTTTTTATTAACAATATCCATAATAAACCATGGCAGTTTTCTTCCACTTTTCTTGCAAATGGATTCAACATATCATGTTGGCTCATGTAGTATATCTGTTAATATATGTAAATACTTAACCCCAAATGGCTTTGTTCCAAATTAGTCTAGGGACAGTACTCTTAGCTGCATATTCATATTGGATTGTATTTTACACTGCATAACTGTCTTGCTCTCTGGTCACTGGTAGATAATAGGTACAGTAATTGTAGAACTTTAAAGATGTGTCAGTACCCAATAAAGGATTTATTATCTGTAACATGCAAGGGTTGCTGTAGCATGCAGTGGTCCCTGTAACATACAAGGGTCATGCAGTGGTCCCTGTAACAACAAGGGTCATGCAGTGGTCCCTGTACCATACAAGAGTCATGCAGAGGTTACTGTAACATGTAGGGGTTACTGTAACTTGCAGGGATCACTGTAACTTGCAGGGGTCACTATAACATGCAGGAGTCATTGTAACTTGCAGGTGTCATTGTAACTCTCAGGAGTCACTGTAACTTGCAGAGGCCATTGTAATATGCAGGAGTCACTTTAACATGCAGGAGTCATTGTAACTTGCAGGTGGCACTGTAAGTTGCAGGAGTCACTGTAAGTTGCAGAGGTCATTGTAGCTTGCAGGGGTCACTATAACATGCAAGAGTCATTGTAACTTTCAGGTGTCATTGTAACATACAGGTCATTGTAACTCTCAGGAGTCACTGTAACTTGCAGAGGCCATTGTAACATGCAGGAGTCATTGTAACTTGCAGGAGTCATTGTAACTTGCAGGTGGCACTGTAACTTACAAGTCATTGTAACTTGCAGAGGTCACTAACTTGCAGTGGTCACTAACATGCAGGGGGTCACTGTAACCTGCAGGGATCATTGTAAGATGCTGTGATCACTAACTTGCAGGGCAAGGGTGGATCCAGGGGGTCTTGGGAACCAGAACCCCCATTTTCATCAAAAAATTTCAATACTTATTCTTTAATGCAATATTGTACTCGGGCATTTTGTAAACAGTAATTTCTATTGACCTTAGAATATCTCCTAATATCAAGTGCACATGGCTTAAAAATGCCCATGATATTGGTCAGATTTAAAAAAAAAATACTGGGGGGGGGGCTTACAACCCACCCCCCAAAAAACTCCCCAGTTGGATGGGATCGCTGCACTCATCATGTTCTCCCACCCAAAACTTCTCGGACGGACCCCCCACCCCACCCTTTGATGTTCTTGGATCCACCCTGCAGGGGGTCACTGTAACAAACAGGAGTCATTGTAACTTGCAGGAGGTCACTGTAACAAACAAGAGTCATTGTAGCTTGCAGGGGGTCACTGTAATAAACAGGAGTCATTGTAGCTTGCAGGGGGTCACTGTAATAAACAGGAGTCATTGTAACTTGCAGGGGGTCACTGTAATAAACAGGAGTCATTGTAACTTGCAGGGGGTCACTGTAACAAACAGGAGTCATTGTAACTTGCAGGGGGTCACTGTAATAAACAGGAGTCGTTGTAACTTGCAGGGGGTTACTGTAATAAACAGGAGTCATTGTAACTTGCAGGGGGGTTACTGTAACTTGCAGGGGGTCACTGTAACAAGCAGGAATCATTGTAACTTGCAGGGGGTCACTGTAAAATAAAGAAATTATAAAGGATACAGTATTTGTGCAACAAGTTAAATACAGTAATACACAGGAGAAAGTTGCTGTCAAGTATATAAGTTTACATTACTTAATTGGTTTTCTTATACCTAATTGTTATGGATGCTACTTTTACCATGAAGAAATATCAGATAATCAAATTTCACTGTTAAACATAGGAATCCTCTAACAATGTCTTGTTAATCAGTAAAGAGATCACATTCTATAAATTTTGTTTATATGCTAAACATGTTAAATTTTCTTTGTTCTAAATCACTCCATTTTTTTTAATGCAGTGACTGAAAAGTTTGTATTCTTTGTTGTAAAGGAATTTTACCATTTATGAGTGTGTTTCATAATGTTGCATAAAATCAAGTCTTATCAAGAACATAGATCTCTAAATGTTTCCAAACATTGTAAATTTTTCCATTGTTGATGTAAATAGTAATTCTATTAGGCAGAATTTTTTTTTTGTCTCATCAGTTTCTGACTGAAACCTTTGCTCTGACCACACTCCTGGAAAAGCTGGCTACATTAGTCATATGCATGCCATTCTGTACAAATATGCCATTGTAGCAGTTTCAGAATTATACTCTTGATTATATTCATTGCCACTAAAAAGCAGTAGCAGCAGATATGACCTAAACAATTTACTGTCCGTGTATCCAAAAGCCTGATTCAAGAACTAAGTCCTTACAGTAATTTGAAAAGGAGTCTATAAAAGATACGGGCCCCCCCAAATTCGTGGATTTTTATTTCGTGGTCCTCTATTATTTGCGGATGACACTCTGGATGTATCCAAGAATGTCTGTCGGTAGTTTTAAAGTTGCTGGCATTTTCACGGCTGGGACAGGGAGCCATTCGTTCTAGAGACAGTAATTTCCTTTATCTGTATTGTAAATATATATGTGTGTGTGTGTGTGTATGTGTAGACACACACACACAAATAAATAATAATGGGAAAATCCTCTCACAAATAATCAGAAACAAATTTATTAAAATTGTGACAGTCTACCCTCAAGTCTGTGCTTTATTTATTAAAGCACGGACTTGAGGGTAGACTCACATTTTTAATAAATTTGTTTGATTATTTGTGAGAGGATTTTCCCATTATTATTTATTTGTATGTGTTTTGTGTTTGTAGGAGTGTGTGAGGATGAGGATGACGGAGTGTGAGTGTGAATGTTTTTTTTTTTTTTACGGGGAATAGCCCACCTGGGCATCGGTCACTGACCCACATCAGGGCCTGGGGGGGGGGAGCAAAAGTATAATAATAACAATAATAATAATACCCTGTAATTAAAAATAATAAAGAATCATAAGTAAATAAATACCAAAATTAAAAAAAATGAGTGATAAACCATATATGATATGTTGTGTTGTCAGTAGTAAGAGAAACAACTGAGACCCTGCAATTGTGTAAATGAGGCAGAAAGTCAGATCAGCAACCTGGGACTTGGTCAAAATTTTGGTGATGCCATATGACAGCAGGGTCTACCATTAGACAACACATTATGCTTCCAATATCTTCCCAGGTGGTAGTGCATCCCTGTTTGATAGCTGTCTACTACCTGTGTGAGTGTGTGTGTCCTGCACAATGGCAACCAGTCTGAGTTCTTCCCCATCCAAATGGGGGTAAAACAAGGATGTGTACTGACACCAACTCTCTCTTCCATTTTCTTGGCTGCCTTCCTTACTCGTGCCAATTTAGCCGGCGGGGTGGACATCGAGTACAGAATGGAGGGTCTTTTCAACATAAGATGATTCCAGGCAGGAAAAAGGTGTTGGCAGCTTTCATTACTGAACTTCAGTATGCAGACGACCTCACTCTTGTGGCTCACACTGAACACGACCTACAGGAGATCCTAAACACCTACACAGGTGCATATGCACACTTCAGCCTTGAGGTGAATGTAAGTACCTAAGACCTGGATTCTTGTTCAACCTGCCCCTGGTTCAGCCACACCTCCACCATCCATCCTGCTTAATGGTACTACCGTCTCTAATGTTACCCACTTTCAGTATCTCGGCTCTCACTTGTCCACCACTGCAGACATGGATGAAGAGATTCAACATCGGATCAGATGTGCATCTGAAGCCTTTGGCAGACTCCATACCCATGTCTTCAGCTGTAGGGAACTGAAATTATTTACAAAGTTACATGTATATCGAGCAGTAGTCCTCCCCACCCTGCTATATGGCAGCGAGACATGGGTCACATACAGGAGGCACCTAAAGACACTTGAAAACTTTCACCAACATAGTTTACATTCCATCCTCTAAGTTCGCTGGGTAGAAATGAGAACAAATGCCAGTATTCTCGCTGACACTAACTGTAGGAGCATCGAGGCTACCATTATCCATGAACAACTACGTTGGACTGGCCATGTTTCCCACATGGATGACAGTAGACTGCCAAAACAGCTACTTTACAGTCACCTAATGAATAGTAAACATAACGCTGGCGGCCAACTGAAAAGGTATAAGGATAGTCTTAAAACAAACCTGAAAAAGTGCCAAATCGACCCCTTCACCTGGGGAGACGATCACCCCAGACCATAACTCTTGGAGGAGCACCACATGAAGTATCAATACTTTCGAGTTAGCCTGACTGCATGCCGAGCAGACAAGCACCAATGCCCGAAAGACGCTGCTACTGCCTCTCCTGCACTAGATGTAGCCCTCCACATGTGCAACATCTGTGGGAAGTCCTGCTGGTCCCATATCAGCCTCTCTAGTCACCTCAGAAATCACCAACGAACGTGACATCCTTAATAATTCATATCATTTTATCTCAATTTTTATGATCGTCATACTCGATTCTGAGTGACAGCAAAGTTGTAGTGTGTGTGTGTGGTGCTTTATGGCAGGAGATTGCACTCAGTGTGGTACTGAGTGAAGTAATCTCCAAGACAGAGGCACGTCACACACAGGGCAGGCACATGTGACTTGTGTCCCTCCTATGGCTGTGCTGCAGGTAACACAGGTGGCAGCACAGCCGCCTCCTGTCAGGGATTCTCTCTTGGCTTTGGCCATGTGTTTCATCAAGGCTTTGGACTGTATCCAAAACTTTACGTTGCTTGGCCCGTGGACCCTGTCCATACTCTTGCCCAAGATATAGCTGCAGGTGTGGCAGAAGGGCCAGGAGCCACCAGTGGAGCAGCAGTGGTGGCAGGTGTTGCAGCAGTGATGGGAGGAAAAGCAGTGGTGGTGGCAGGTGCTGCAGCGGTGGTGGCAGAAGGAGCAGTGGCGTCCCTTGCAGCCCCTGCAACCTTTACAGTCCCACGTCTCCATAGCTGCCAATGGGGACATGCATTTGGGACATCAGGCCAGTCCTCCAGCCTAAATTTCAGGAACTTCTTTATGATGTGCTGTGTTCCAGAAAATCCAGCATCACTATCTTCCGGGTGTCAGGGGAATATATTTTGTATAATCACAACTCCCAAAACTACGAAGATTTAGCAAAATGGACACCAAAATTCAACTACATCTATTCAAAGCACTTGTCCGCCCCCACCTGGAGTACCCACCAATACCACTTGGCACGATCAGCCAACTTAAACTTCAATCAGGACAAACGCTATCCGTAGAGCATCAAAGCATCTCCCCCCTCCCCTTCCCAAACACCACCAAAATACAAGGACTTCACGAATTATACAATATCAAACCACTGAAAACACGTACACACAACCAAGTTCAGAGAATCTGGAGCAAACTTGAAGAGTTGGAGGACCCAATATTCTCCCAGTTAAAAGAAGAAGTAACTACTAGAACACACAGCTGGTGGCCCAAGAGCCTCCATGCAAACATAGAAGAACAAGACCCACATTACACATATATGTGAACAAATAGCACCACCATTTAACAAACATAAATTAACACTCATTACACTAATGAATGCCTAGCCAGCTTAGCTCCCCTACCCCTGCCTCCCTTGACCGGGCGGGCATCTGCTGTGTATGGCCACCACCCCAACCAATCACCTCGTCTCGGCTAGGTGGATAGCCCACCCACTATCACTCCCAACTACTTTACTTCCCGTTTCTATGCTTTCCTTCTCTCTCTCCCAGGGCAAAGTTATTTGCCAGTTTACTTCATTATCATCATCATAAAGGTCGGACTACACCACGCTCTTAAGCAGAGAAGACCTCCTCTAAAGAAGCTCCTCCACAGCAACTCCCCAGCACCTGACTGCTCTGTACATATAATATATAAAAAGAAAACGCCATTGTGAGTTTCCTTCCTCACTTCCATCCTGAGTGCGAGATCTCTTCCATGTACGTATGAATGCAAGCCTAACAAGTAGAAAGTTGACACAACAAAGATAAATTGGACAACTGGCCACATACAAACGCTAAAATCTACACTACGGGTCAAGTCTACATCTAAATTAATTTTGCGATAAATTCTCTACGAAGTAGTTCATTTAAGAATGAGTCTCATGCCCTGTTTACTCTCGGAGCTTTTGTCCTCTACATCATACTGATAAGCCAAAATTCTCCACTGAGCTTTAGTTATGCGCACATCCTGAAATTTGTCTGTAGATGGGTCTGCTATGACCCAAATTTTGAAAAGTGCAAAATGAATCAATTCCTACTGTAACCTACACTGAGTTCATGTTAGATCCGATGTAGTAAAGAAATAACTCATACCAAAAACTGTACAACACGTCAAGTATGAAATAATTTTGGACCTGTTCAGCCTCAACCACAAGCTTAGTTATCACTATACTGTACTGCTTAACTACCCTTTGATATGTCAAAATGTAATGAAAGTTAAAGAAAATCAGGCCTCCAGAGTGAAATTAAAAATTTAGACACGTTATTAACTAACTCAATAAGCTAAGCTCCCAGAAACGTTCACCATCTTGTCGGGGGTAGATAGACTCGATGATTAACTAATTAAATTTTTGAGAAGAAAAATACCGAGCTCATAACTCATTTAAAAACAAAAATGAAACAAGAACGTTAACTTTAAATTCCACTCCTGAACAAATAAAGTTGTGACCCCGATCAGTGGTGAAGAGGATAAATGTAAAAAAGATCACTGGCCAGTGTGACGATTGACGAACTCTGTCCCCTCCTCACTCTACCACCCTAACCACCACTTGCTCCAACTTGACACCAGGGGAAGAAACTGCTTCACGAAGCTACTCGACTCCAGTGAGCACCATTTCAGAACCAGCTTCCCATCCGACTATGAGACTAGTTTCCCATCCGACTATGACTACAGATGGACAAGGGACGACCTAGTTGAGGTGTATAAGCATCTCAGGGGGCACTACTCAGTTGAGTGTCCTTACTTGGAGCTGGCGGACGCTCGCCCCACAAGGGATCACAGCTCAAGAGTGAAGAAGCCGCAAGTCCAGAAAACTGTGAGGGCAAACTTTTTCGGAGTGAGAGTTGTGAACTCTTGGAACAATCTACCAGAGAGTGTTGTGACGGCACCGAGTGTGAGCTTTTTCAAAACCAGACTTGACCAACACTGGAGGAGGTTCAGGTACATTCAGGAACCGGTGCATGCCCAGTACTATGAGACCGAGGTATCCCAGCAAGTGTGGCTGCCTGGTAAGCCGAGTCTCTTTTTCTGCGGCCTACGGTGTTCTCTTCTCCCGGGGTGTGGACGACGAATTGTATAAAGGACTACTGCTGGTGGTGTTGTGGTTTGATGGTAGTGGACTACGGCGTTAATCCCTGGCTCCTTGTGGTTGGCCATCGCAACCTAGACTTGCTACCTGAGCTGCCATTTCCATCAGGTTTTTGTGTTGTTGTAGAGAGTATGTGTATTTAATGTTTAAAGTAAGAATACTGTAATTGGGTAATATTCTGGTGTGTTTTGACAAAGGCATAGTTGTTACTTTTGTTTTGATAGTTGCATATTTTGTATTACTTATTACTTAATGTATCTAATTAACTAACTTAATCAATACTTAATATAAATGCTATTAAAATACTTAGTTTACATGATAATCTTATTCCTTTCCTAACTTAAATTTGTCTGTCACGAACAATGATCCTTGTGTGCTTGCCTTTTGCTTGCTCCATCCACGTATTTCAACCCTTAGATTGTTCACTCCTTATTTTTACTTATCAATTTTACTTTTCCTCAATGGTGTGGGTAGCAAAGAGGGACATCACATATTGGGGGCCTGTCCCGGATCTATCTGAATTCACACCAGAATTTACCAATTACGTCTTGCTTAATTGACCCTGCTATTGGTATTGTAACTACGCAAATTTGCCAGGTGAAAGTTTCCTAAGTGTAGTTGTAAAATAATTTTGCTACCCGATACCAGTAGTTCATTTTCTCACTTGGCCACTGTGGTAAGTGCTACAGTCACCTGACAAATCACTGGTAACAAGTTGTTGACTTAATACACTTTACTCCACCACACCGTTATCTTTTTAGAGTAAAGTAAACTAAAGAGAGCCCGTCCTCCCACACAAGCCGACCTGAGACTCGCTCTTTTCGAGATCTTCTTCTTTCATTTATTTCTTGAGACAGAGCTCACCTCTATAAACATAATTTTGCTAATCAAGCAACTACTGTTGTCGTAGCGACCACATCATACTTATTTAAAGTACACAGCTGGTGTCTCGTATTACGTTCTTTTTTTTTTACGGGAATTAGCCCACCCAGGCACAGGTCAAACGACCCACAACGGAGCCTAGGGGGCGAAAAAAAAGAACGGAAAGAAATTGTAGACATAGAAAAAAAGGTTATACTGTATTAATCTACACCACGAAGATGCCGGAAAACCAGCTTTTTAAAGTGAGACAGATTGTAAGAGCATGGAATACAGCCTGACGCATTAAGCAACTGGCACTCTACAATTCGAAGTTCCTGTCAGTTTTAGATTTAAAGGTTGACCCAAAGTTTTAATGTAGTGAAGTAATCCTTATTCTATTGTTTGATAACTAGGAGCAAATTGGAGTGGGAAAACTCTCACTGTTGTTATAAGGGTGCTAACTAGTAAAGGTGAGAAATTGCTAGATAGCCACTTCACTACCTTATAATCTTGTACTTTACCCTCCGACCTGCAATCACCTACATGGGGCTCAGTCAGTATGTGATATTTACAGTGAAAAATTAACTGATTCTAGGGTTACCTGACTGACTACTTGACCGGTCAAATGACTGATAATGATAACCCAGATGATTGTTCTTAGCATCAAATTGTTTCTAAATGCACATATACAGTATACCTTGCGTCTTGTTAGTAAAAACAAGTGATCAGTTGATGACCGTGTTACTGTAAATGTCCTCTAACCTTAATGTTTTTTGGGGGTGTTTGGCTAATTCCCCTTACTGCTTCTACCGAATGAATAAATTTTGATGGTACCCAAGTGCTCCATTATATTTCTAGTCGAGGTCAACACTGAATTACCAGGTTTGAAAGGGATGAAATTACCTATATGTTAGGATGAAGCGATAAGCGAAAATTAAAGTGTCCAAAAAAAGGATACACGTTAATATATGTGTTAATATGGTCTATCTAATCACTTATGGTAGTGCTTGCTGCAGCAGCGGCCACATGCACCCTTGGTGTTTTAACACTGGATTGAAGGTTTGTCTACCAGACGAGTTAACCCCAATAGAAGGTCAATCTGTGAATATGTGCAGAACTCGTTTACAAATTCTCAGCAGAATTCATCAAGTGTGGTAAATTTATCAAAATTACTAGTGGACATGCTTTGTCTATCAATTAATTGTCCTGACTGAAGACATCTTTTCAAGAATGATTACTTACTAAAACCTGTGGTAATGTTTATAGCTCCAAAGTCAACATCAACCTCTTTCAGGAAATTCAAAGCTGCCGTTAAAAGATCTCCATGATCAGAGGAGTAGTGGAAGGGTAGAAAGAGGAGGAATTGGTGTGAGCAGAGCACTTGAATAGTAAACGGTGAACTAACAGAATGAGTTTGTGAGGTTGTGGAAATATGGGGGGGAAGGGGTCAGACTGGCAAGCAAGTGTGGAGGGTATGGTGGGAAGTGTGGTTGATAGGTTATGATATGAAGAGAGTAGTCTGGCAAGCGTAAAGGTAAGATGTAAAGTACCTGTATAGGGGGTAGGTTGGAAAATCGTTCTGGAGATTTCTTTAGTACCTCTGAAAATTGTATTTGTTTGAATTGTAAACTATATGTAAATCTTAAACATAAAATTTAGGTTTAAGTATAAATAGTGCAAATCAGTGTTCGGAATTTATCCAGGTTTTGACAGATCTTCTCCATGTGGAATGGTTGTACACAATGATATATTTTGGAGGAAAAATATGCGAGACTGACTCCTTGAGAATTATGCTAAAACTGGCGAAATTATTAAAAATAGCTGATTAAACACTGTTAGAATTATGTTACCTTGTTATTTCAGCGCCCTCTTATGCTGAGAACAAAAAGAAGCTTTTAATATATAAGATTTGCACTATTTTTCAGACGGAGTATAAGATATTCAAATGTTACTACTGTTACGAAATCTAAACTCGAGTAGGTTTTGATATTAAAAGTGGAGTAAACTCTACTATAATGCACAACTAAATAAACGTATTGAAATAGTTAAAAGTCAAGCTTAACATGATTACGTGTTAACAACTTAAAAAAAACACAGGTTCACACCGCACAACTGCCAGGTGCTTCAGGATTTTCTATCCGAGTTTTACATGTCGCTGTTTTAGTCACTTGAAAGAAAAAATATATAAGACTTAATCCATATTTCAGTGAAATATTCCATGTTTATTTCAAAAGGAAGAAAAATATGCCAGAATGATAGTATATAAGAACTCCCTAGTCCTCAACGGGTGTTTTAAGGTTTCCACGCCTCTTGAGTTGCCTTTAGAAAGTATTGTGCTGTATAAGACTCTGGGCCAGCAGCGAAAATAAAAGAGCAAAGTTAGGGAGTGTCAGCCAGCCATCCCCGTTGTCATGGTAACGCTTGTAACACATCTGTCAGCTGGCCTAGTGTATACATGAGCCACTCCGTTGTCATAGCAACGTTTATAAGCAGCTCCCCAGTTGGCCGGTGAGGGAAGCTTGTCTACGATAATCTAGGTAAATGATTTTTTATTGTTATCTTGTCAGTTTATAGTTTGTCCAGCCATCATACTAAATGATAATGTAATATATATCACTTTTTATTTTTTTAATAAATATACTCAGAACCCTTAAAAAGTCAGTTCTTGACAGAAGCATTTAAACCACAGCTGTCATATTTCAACAAATAGTTATAAAACGAATGTTATCCGAGTACTCTGATGAACATTAGTCCAGGGTTCTGTTGTGAATAATATAATGCGTTGTGAAGCCTTGTGGAAAAAATTTTCAGTTTCCTTGGGATGATACAAAGTAGATTGAATAAAATTATTTAAGTGTGAAACCTTACTTAAGCAATTATGGGCAAGTTGTGGACTTTGTGGCAGTTTTATATGGCTCATTTGTCAAAGTCCAGTATTAATTTTCTATATTAATGTCTGAAAGAGAAAATGTATCTGGTACGCTTGTCGACCCGTTCATAATAGAATTATGCGTATACCGTTTTTCTGTACATAAGGTGGCAGTCTGGCCGACAATGAAGTTGACAATCTTTAATATCCGAACTGTATATGCAGTGCCTAGACTAGGTACCCCTTCATAACTAAGTGTGCAAAAATAACACAGCGACCCTTAAAACAAGAGCTGCACCACGTATATTACTACCTGGTGAAGGTTCAAGGGGTTATTCTATAACATGACTGCTCGTTAAGGATAGTGTGGAAAGAGGACACTGTATAATTAACCATCGGTACGTAACATGGCAGTGTTCTTGGCACGATACTGCGTAGTTAAATAGCTATTTACAGCTGGTATGATTTACCAGTGGCCCTTGGGACAGGAAGCGAGAACTGTATCAACTCTGCCGCAACACTCCATAACCCTATAATGACGTCATATTAATGATATTATTACTCCATATTAGTCATGTTAATACTGTCATAATGTCATATTACTCTTATCATAAAATCAGGTTAAAATTACAATAACGATATATTATTATTACTCCATAAAGTCATGTTAAAACTATAATAACGTCATTTCATTACTCCGTCAATCAATCGGAGTATCCTCCTCATATCTGGGGGTTGTCGACCACAGTCCTCCTCCCCAATCGTTTTAGGGCTGATTTTACTAATCCTCCAATATTTCGTAACTCTGGGGATCCAATTTTTATTTTCATCCACCCACCCTAGACTCTGCTTTCCCCTGACCCCAAAACTTTCAACTTTGCCCATTAATATTTGTTATTATTTTCTCATCCCTAATTGTATGACCAAAGTACCTACTTTTTATTTTTCTGTAAATTTCAAGTATTTCTCTTGAAGTTTCCTAGTGCTTCTTCATTTGGTTTCTTGTCAGCGTAACTTATTCTGAACAATATTTACACGAGTGAGCCTGAACTCTCGCAGTGGCATCTGATATATACTGTACATTTATCTCGAGGAAGTATTATGTAACATATAATATCATATAATATACATATTTTACGTTGGAGTTGATGTACATTAACATGATAAGTGGGGGAAACAAAGCAACATGGGTTGTATTCAAGTGAAACAAAAATACAGAAACAGTCAGGGTCATGTCTTGACGGCAAATAAATAATTATTGCAATGGTAATTCCTATTTGTCTACGAGACAATATATGATATAATGGTTTTGGTGGTATTATGAAAGTAAGATTATAAAGTAAGTGTTACAAAAATATTAATACTTAAACAATAGATGACAGGAGGTTGTATGCAAGAGCCAGAAACCAAGCAAAAGTAGAGTGTAGAAGGGCTGAAAAGGAGCTCCAGAGGCTGGTTGCAAGCGAGGTCAAGTCAAACCCAAAGGCGTTTTATCGCTATGCAAAGTCTAAATTAAAAACGCGAATAGGAGTATCAGACCTGAGGCTTGAAGATGGTAGTTACGCAGATTCTGACCAGGATAAAGCTGAGGCATTTAACAGCTTCTTTTCCTCGGTGTTCACAAGAGAGGATTCGATTAACCTTCCTGCGTTTGCACCAGCAGGAGGTATCGGTAGCAGCCACCAACAGTAAGAGGCAACAGAAGAAGACAAAGACGGGGGTGTGGTAGAGATGTCGTCAAGAAGACCTTCTCTAGCTCCCCCAGGTAGGGACAGTAATCCAGGAAGGGAGAATAACCCAGGGAGAGAGAGTAACCCTGGGAGAGATTGTAATGCAGGGAGAGACAGTAACCCAGGGAGCACGGATGGTCGACGACGCTCAAGTCTACGCCTTTCACAGTCACAGGTGGGTGATGACCGGAGGTACAGTTCCTCTTACGTGACATGTAGTATACCACTCTTATGACAAGAACAGCACCACTCTTATGGAGGTACAGTACCCTTTTTGGCATGCACAGTACTATGGTTATGTCAAGTACAGAACCATTCTTAAGACAGGTACAGTACCATTTTATGATAGGTGTAGTCGGATTCTAAAGTTTACTTCCTACGAAACTGAAGTTGTATCGACCCCAAATGAGATAAAACAGTACACCCGCACCAGTCCGAGTAAGTAAATTCGACTCATTCCCGTGACTCTTCAGCTAACCTGGTAAATTCCCTCAATTTCGTCAATCAATGTTCATTCAACTTTTTCCTCGTGCCTTCATTCATAGAGTCGTATAAATATTTAGCTTTAGTGAAGTTAACTTTTTAGTTAGCAGATTAGCGGTTTGCGAAGCTAACTTTTCGTTTAGCTGTGCCCAGCACTGCTCCTGAAGTATAGAATCCTTGATGTAGTATTTCTAACTTTTTCAGTTTTATCTTAATAACAAAACAACTTGTTTTCTACCTAAGTCGCTTATTATGATCATTTACGCAGATGGAAAACTCTGACGAGGAGGCGCAAGTGGAGGACGCGGAAGATGAGGTGGAGGAAGAGGAAGACGAGGAGGAGGAAGAAGAAGACCTTTACCAGTTGGACCTCCAGTCAGCTGAGCTTTCTACCGACTACTGGCAGATACACAAGATGGTCAAAGTGAGTGAGTGACAAATTAAGTGAATCACTTAGCAGTTAAATTACATTAATACAAATAAGTGAATCATAAATGGCTAACTTACACTGACAAAACTAGTAAATCCTTCATAGTAAACTTACGAGAGCAGTACCGGTCAGGTTGTCTCATTGTGTGCAGTATCCACACCGTCAGTAAGGGGCAGTCATGTACAGTGGACCGACTTTCAACTTACACTAAAACAGTAAATCATAAATAGTTAACTAACTCAACTAACTAGTGAATCTTTCAATTAAATGGTGTTGATGGTGATGGGGTTGGTGTTGATGGGGTTGGTGTTGATGGGGTTGGTGTTGATGGTGTTGTTGGTGTTGATGGTGTTGGTGTTGATGGGGTTGGTGTTGATGGTGTTGGTGTTGATGTTGTTGATGGGGTTGGTGTTGATGGGGTTGATGTGTTGATGGGGTTGGTGTTGATGGGGTTGGTGTTGATGGGGTTGGTGTTGATGGTGTTGTTGCATTATTCCACTAATATTTATCATTATTCTTGTCTGGTGGCTTCAGTATTTGAAGGTGGGGAACGCGACCTGCACGACTATCGCTCTGGTGGGCCTCAAAGACTGCGGCCTCCACCAGGAAGTGTGTCAAATAGCCCTCAAGATGGTGGGAGGGTTGGAGGTCCTCCTTAACATTCTCCGTACCAGCAATCTCCGATGTAACGTGAGTAACACTAAGCGAAAAAGGCAGAAGCTATAGACAATAAAAAGTCCATTCACCAGTCCACCTTTGACATTAGTTATGTGAGTCTGGCGGTTGTGAGCTACCTACGGAAGTCTGGCATCTGTAAGTTAAGTACGTGAGTGGCGTCTGTGAGTTAAGTACTTGGGTCTGGCGTCTGAGTTAACAACGCGAGTCCATCTGAGTAACCTGTAAATATTAAGTAACTTGAAAATCTGATTAGCAGTTCTTAACTTTTTGGTCGTTGAATGTAACTTTTTATATATGTACTCCGGCACCAGGACCTCCATGTTCATGAAAAAAATTATCACTATAATTAATAATCAATATCTGATCAAAAGAGGTGAGAGTAAAAGAATATAATTATTACTTATAAAAAACGTATTTAATTGAGTATCATACATAAGTTAGGCTCAAAGAACGAATTTGTACACAGAGCGAAAACGCAAACAAAAAACAACCACACGAGTTATAGACGTTTTCAAAATAACCAGAAAGCGAAATTTTACATACTGGGTTTTTCCGAACAGTCACGACGCGTTTAGGACGGTCTAGAAATTCCTTTAACCTAGCCTAAATTAACCTAAAAAAACAAAACATAAACAAGCCTATTCTAAGCTAACCTAAACTAATGTAACCCATACTAACCTAAACAAACTTAATCTAACCTAACCTATAGTAAAATTTCGCATTCTAGTTATTTTGAAATCCTCCACAACGCCACCAGGGGGCAGTAGTAGAGTGCTTCCACTCAGGAAAATACTCGTATTGTCAATATATATGTGTGTGCCAAATATGAGACTTGTAAAGAAAAGTGCACAAACATGCCCCTTTAGAGCTTTAAGCTACTAGACTAAATCGTTCTTTGGGCCTGATATTTGCACTCGTGCCAAGTAAGTCATATCAACAGTAACTAGCTGGGACCCCTTGGAGGATGACGTCACTAAGTAACTTGGGATTGGTTGGAGAAAGCCGTCCGACCTATATTAACACCTCGCAGCCGGTTGGGAGATAAATAATAATACATAATATTAATTAATAATAATATATGCTTATCCTGAAATTGACTTGGCAATGTCATATAAGTTGTTGTTGTTGCTATAATGTTATTCTTGTGCTACAACAACGAAGGGCTTAAAAGCGCGTAACAAGGTATTAATTACACTATTCTAACATTTAAAAAATATGAGATAGAACTCTGTGTAGGTATGAGTAAGAACTAATACAGCATTTTGTATTAAAAAATAGTTCTAACACTGCAGTTAAAATATGCCGGTAAGTGACTCGGGTGTTTTGTTTTTTATGTTGAATTATTTGTTATAATCTATTTTTTGTTTTATCATAATGTTAACTGTTTTGTTCTAACGTATTTTCCCAATCTAATTACTAATGTGAGGGTATAATAGTGATTTTTGTTATCCACGTGGTGACACGTGTAGGTGGGCGCCCTGCAGGTACTGGAGGCAGCCTGTGGACACGTCACCACCCGTGCCACGGTTCATAAACTAGGAGGACTGCAGGTTAGTGGTGCAAGTTACTGGTTCACTGTGTAGTATTCATCAGTGGTTAAATTAATGGTGCAAATATGTGGCAATCATTAATGGTAAATATGTGGTACAGGCTAATGGGGCACAGTAGGGTATGATTCAATGTCACTAAGTGTAAGATGATGCACCTGAGACACCAACGGTAAGGAGGCGTATCAAATGTACTAACGGGACGAAGAGCTTGGATTAAATGAGACCGAATGTGAAAAGGACCTAGATCACAGGTGTGTACGTTGACAATGAGCTGAAGTTTTCGGGCCATTGCGAGAAGGTAAATCAGGCAACTAGCTTATTAAATTTTATAAGAAGGTCGTAACGATCTTCAAGAGTGAAGTGCTTCCCCGTCTGGAGTACTGTCATCCTGTCTGGTCCCCGAGATATGCCAGGGATATAGATTCAAACATATCCAATAATCCACATGCTCATAAATACCCGCTTTTACAAAGGAACACCTTATTTAGAACATGATTTCTAATTAGCTCTAGAGTCTAGATGATTACAGTCAGCTGAGGAAATCCTGTCGGTATTGTCTACCCCCCATAGAAAGACACCTCCCTCTCACTAGCGAAGTCTTCGAATTCAAACTCTGGAGTTCATGGTTCACAATTCGGGGAGAGAGGATTGGCAACGCTAAGTGGTAAATGCAGGAGTGGAACCAAATGTATTCTCGTCAGGATTCTACTGGTGTGAAGGGCCGGACTCTGGGGGCGTCTTAACAATGCTGTGTTCTTATTGTTAGTCACCCTGTTTCTGCTTGAGAAGGAGCTACCAAGTCATCAAAGCTCTGCTTCAACCGCCACTGCCGTTGGCCACCATGTTCCAAGTGTCAACGTGGTTTAGCTCCGGCCGTCCCTGCAACAAATCATTCTCTACGGTCTAAACAGTACACCCCCTTGCTGAGCTTCGACCGTTACTGCAGATCTTGCTTCCTGTTGACAGCCCATGCTGCTGAGCTACCCATATCATTCATTACCCATGGTCCCATACTCAAGTTGCTACCTCTAGCTTCCCATTGCTTCAGGGGTTGTCTGTCTTGCACATCTACTGGACGGGGCCTGAGTATAGATTAGGAAAAGTACCATTACAGTTGGTTGAGGTGACGGGAGTATTTATTGATTTTTCACTTTGTGGTCGCCACAATGGAAGGGGGTTAATTAATGATTTATTGTAAATATGTTAACAAATGGGTTATTTGGTGAATGCTCTATTCATTAGCTGGAAGTGAGGAATTGGAATGATCCTGTGTGTGTGTATGTATTTATACACCATTGACAGCTTCTACACCTTAAGCAAATTCACGCCTAAGTGGCCCCTGGGCCGGCCATCCTGTTACACGAGGGACAACCATTATACACCATTGCCAATAATGTAATAAAGAATATCTCTCCTTTACTTGTCCAATTCTGACTAAACGTCAGGAACGAACTGTTTGGTGTACAGTAAGCACTAGGGTCTTGGGGGTCAAGGTCATGGCCATCGAAAGTAAAACAAACACATTTGTCTCAAACCATAGTAGGAGGATGGGACTTGTTGATTAATATAGACCGATGAATAAGAGAAGGAAGGCAGACTTGAAGTTCCGATGAAAACAACATAAATGTAAAAACAAATCTGTTCACACGCATCACAAATCAAAATATAATATGAGGTCAATAGGCCGAAGGTTAAGGTCATAATGAAGATAAATGCGCAAATTTTATAAATCCTCAAATTAGCTCAGCGGGATACAAGGCATGCCATCACTGATTGCCTTGTCTGAATGTTTAACTCGACGGCATTACAAGAGAGATGCAGCTGTCATAGACTCGGCTCTGTAGAACTGTTATCTTACTGTATAACTTACAATACATTTTCAAATAATCCGACTCTATAAACATTGCAGTCATGTTTAATACAGTATGTACTGGACTTATTTTAAATGACGTCCTTGTGTACAAGAGTCCTCAAGTATTGTTATATGTGTGTTAGAACCTGTGCCTCCTCTCCTTTCCTATTCACAGGTGTTGCAGGGTTTGGTGGGGCATAGCCAGGTGGAGGTACAAGGGCTGGCGGCGTCAGTGTTGGCACAGGTATGTGGTCTCTCCAGCGCCCGCGCTGCGCTCATCAGGAACGACGGTGTGGCCACGCTGGTGAGTTAATCTCTATTCCCAAACTCTTTTACACCATGTTAATCCATCGTTTGTTTTTGGTTCGAGTCCGCCGTGTCTGGTGCGGTAATAGATGTAAAAATTTGTTTGGTTAATGGTCATTGTACAGTATGTGTTTGGTTAATAGATATTGCCTCTGGTTAATATAAAATATTAGTTTCGTTTAATGAACATTGTATGCGTTTGGCTATTGAATAATGTTTGTGTTAGGTTAATGGACATTGTTTGTTTAGTTAATGGACACTTTGTTTGGTTAATTGATATTGTTTGCTTAGTTTTGGGTACTGGATAGTGTTTGTGGTTACTTGATGATCATAATTTGTATTTGGTTAATTGACATTATTTGTTTGATTTATTAAAATTGTTTAATGGCCATTGTTTGTTTAATTCATGGACATAGTTTGTTTAATGTATGTACAGTTCCGGCCAAAAGTTGTGCCAGGCAATTATGGTTAACCCGGTCGTGTGGCAATGTCGGAGACACGAACACACATGACGTGTGCCAGAAATCCCGATTTTGTGAACAATCAATGGTAAAATGGTAAAGACTATTTTATTCTGTATTCCCTTTTACATAACATTACCAATGATATTGGCCACTGTCAGTCAGTAGCTACAACACAATACCTCGATCACTCATGTCTACCACACCGTACTTGCGAGTTTTAGTGTAATACTTGTATCCATAACATGAACGGGTGTCCTCTTGCTGCCATTTGACAGTAAATGAATTTAGCGGTCACATAACATAAACAAACTAGTTACCTATGTCGCCGACTGGTAGTTTTACTCAGTGTCTCCCACAGGTTGCTTTACTCCGCGTCGATCCCAACACACTTAGTACAGACACGGAACTAGCGGTGGCCGTGGAGGGGGCGGCTCGTGCTTTGTGGGCGTGCAGTGTGTGTAAGAGCGGGCGGGCGGCGCTGCTGAGGGCAGGAGGTTTAGAACTAGTTGGTCGCTTGCTGTCTGTGTCACGCCCAACTCTCCTGGTGCCTGTCGTGGGTGTCATACATCAGTGTATAGCAGAGGTCAGTAAGTTGTTTAATGCATAGCAAAGCATTTTGACAACCATTAAAATTATTGTTACTTGTTTCTTCATTACAAAACACCAATTAAATCATATTGTTTTTTAATACAAAAAACACATAAATATTAATGCATTTTTATATTTATTTTCTTGTTAATAAAGCACAATATAAAAATGTATTTTCTTAGCTATATATATATATATATATATATATATATATATATATATATATATATATATATATATATATATATATATATATATATATATATACACGGTATATATATATATATATATATATATATATATATATATATATATATATATATATATATATATATATATATATATATATATATATATATATATATATATATATATATATATATATATATACACAGTATATATATGTATATATATATATATTATTATTATTATTATTGTTATTATTTTAATTAAGGTATTTACATGGTTTAGGCTGTATTCCGCGAGAGGGTGGAGGCGTCCGGGTACACTTCAGCTCTGGTGAAGCTCCTGCACTCTCCCTTCCCCCACCTGCAGGTGTTGGCCACCAAGGCCCTCGCCCGGGTGAGTACCAGTGATGTAGTGCATAGATCTTGATCTCGGACATTCTGGTCTCGGGTTTTTGCTAGGGTCATATCACTAGTGGAGTATACCAAGGCTCAGTACTTGGACCATAACTATTTATTGTATACATTAACGACATAGATAAAGGCATTGGCAGACATAAGTAAATTTGCTGATGCCACTAAAATAGGACGTTTAATTAAGAAAATACGAACAAAAGAATGAAGGAAACGGCAGCTGGCCTATTGGCTCATACTAGGCAGTTCCGTTTACACCCAACATAATCAGTCCAACCTATATTTGAAGCGTCCGAGTGTGTTCGAGTTTATGGTGATGTTTGGTAATTTGTTCCACTACTCTGATTCCAAACCAATGTTTACCTATCTCGTGCCTAAATCTAAATTTGTCTAATTTAAAACCATTGCTACGAATTCACTCCCTGTTGAGTAGTTTAAGTACCTTTGTTATATCACATTTGTTTAGACCTGACTTCCATTTATACACCTCGATCATATTGCCCCTCACTCTACTTCTCTCGAGGGAGTGCAAATTAAGATGCTTTAACTTGTCTCTGTACTCAAGGTTCCTAATGTCCGGGATTAGTCTTGTCATCTTCCTCTGAAAGCTTTCTAGGGATTCGATGTCTATTCTGTAACAGTGACCAAAAGTGAACATATTGTAATTCAAATGCAGTTAAAGGATGACCTCGCTAGTCTTATAATTAACTCTTGTATGAACCCAAGTACTTTGTTAGCCTTGATTCGGTCAAATAAGCACTATTGTCTTTCTCACAGTCGGATTTTATATATGAATGTTGTTAATCTTATATCTGGTTTCTCTATTTACAATTCCTAGGCTAAGTACTTCACGTTTTTCCAAATAAAATTTCATCAGCCAATTTTCAGCCCATGCAAAAAATTTGTTTAGATCAAACTAATTTTCTGAAGTCAACATCAGATTTGATTACACTCTCTTTTAGTGTCGCAAACAAAACTACTTATGTTGCTATATACGTCTATATCGATGTAATTTATGTATAAAATGAAAAGAAATGGTCTAAGTATTGAGCCTTGGGGTACTCCACTAGTGACGTTACCCCAATCGGATTTGGTACCATTAATGCTGACTGTGTTTTCTGTCCTGTAACCACGCCCTAATCCAATTTAGAACATCTCCTCCAATTCCATGAGCCTCCATTTTACGCTTATAGTCTGTCGTGGGGGACCATGTCGAAGGCTTTGCAAAATTCGCAGTGAACCACATAATCGTGTGCGTCATCCACTGATTCGAAAACGGTTGAGAGGAATGATGATAGATTTGTTAGACATTAATGCCCACTTGTGAATTGAGGTTGAAATTAATGCTTCCACCCACAAATGCCCCATAAAACACTACACAAAATTCTAAAAGACTGATTTTAAATAATGAAGGACTCTAAGGGACGCCACATGCTCATGGTGTCACGTCTCATAGGCTTTTGTTATTGGTTCAGACCTAAGGCACTCGCGCTGTCATTGGTCAGCCCTCCTGGGCACCCATAATTGGGAAGCTTGGGCGTAAACACTGTCGTTGACTTGACAGGCAGGATCTTTTGTTTGTAACTGGATTTTCATACATATTTTCTCAAAAACATGAACAAATTTACTCTTAAAACATAGCACTGTTACTCCTATCTACTTAACTGAACCTACCTAGTATATTGGACCAGCCTATTTTACTGAGCCAACTTGCTTTACTTTTACTTTTATCCTCTTCACCACTGGTCGGCTCTTTAGCCGCTTGGGCGATCGGTCACGTCTCTGTTACGCACTGTTGGCAAGTACTGGGCATGCACCGGCCCCTGAATGTACCTGAACCTGCTCCAGTGATGGTCAAGTCTGGTCTTGAAAGAGCTCACACTCGGTGCCGTCACAACACTTTCTGGTAGATTGTTCCAAGAGTTCACAACTCTCACTCCTTTATTGAGCCCACCTAATTCACTGAGCCAGTTATTCTATTATTTCAGTGCTCGGTACTGGAGGCAACAAGTGCGCGGTTGGTGCGTGAAGGAGGGTTAGAGGTGCTAGTCAGCTTGTTGACAAGGGGGGGTGAGAGTTACACAGAGGCGCTGATAGAGAAGGACCCAGCCTTCGCCAGGGACTGTGGCCTGGTAACTGATGCTCCAGGTGTACCCAGATCCAGGAAGGTCAGTGACATGTGGTTTATTGTTGAAGTTAAGTCGGTGAGTTTATGCTCCAGTATGACCAGTGTATGTGTTCTTTATGCTGTAACATGATTGGGTTAAGTCTCCTATTCAGTTATGTATCAGTTGCAGTGATTGGCCAAGAGGAAACACAAACCACCGCCACCTGTTGGCACTTTACGAACTCATACCAGAGTTGTTGTGAACACCACAGCTAAGTTACGAACCGTTAGTGAATCGTCCTTACAATAGTTCGTATAGACTTCAGATATGCCGGCAGTTGTGAACTTCGTATCTGAACAGTGCTAGTGAATCTCGACCCAGGGCTGTCCAGTACACAACATATAAACTTTATTATTTAAGACCATTAAACAACAACTATATCACTGCATCATAATTTGCACATTTGATAATAATAATAGTAATAATGTAAATTTTCTTTTTAGCAGCCATTTAACTTCACTGTTTGGCTCCACTGAACTATGTGGGTTGCTGATTCTTTATCGGACAGCTTCCAACTTAATTATTTTTGTTCACATCACCTACTGTATGTGGTGCTCACTTCCTGACTAATCCCTTCAGTACGATGTCTTCTTATTTATTTCATTCGGCTGGGGAAGTTCCATCTCATAGTCAAGGGGTTAAAGAAAACTTGGCTGCTTGTACAAGATGTAGATTCAAACATAACCATAATACATTTGCTGTATTTGTAACTAAAGTACCTATGATTGCTGTATTTGTGACTGGTGTATATGTTCTGCAGCCATCCATGATGCCGGAAGGTGGAGGGAGCGTGGCGGGGACAGGTCAACCGCTGGTCAATGCGCTGGGTGACGGAGACGGAGGTGTGGCTGAACCGGAGGCCAGCGTCCTTGGTGACCTTAACCACTACAACGGTAAGACCACGGAGGAGTTGGTGATTCAGAGGCAAAAGGTGGTTAGCCTGCCAACTACTACCTCCTGCACTTCTTCATCTTCAAAACATTAACCAACTTCCTGTATTATTTAATTTTCTTTCATCCCATCAGTCCTTCTAAAAGGGGGTGTACTGTATTAAGGATGGGAAGGTGGTGGTGTTTTGAACGGGAGTGTGTGAGAGAGGAGGAAAGGTACTGGTAGAGGGGGAAGGAGGTGAGGAGAGGGATTGCATTTATATTTTTGCAGCTAACAGCAACTAGTTTATTGTGCACCTCATTCTTAGCCTGTGAGCAGTAGCGCTAAAAAGATTACTGAATAAATAGCACAAACGATGTTTATCATGAATATTTTGAACTTAGATGAGCTATGGACCATGGCCACAGTGGTCATCATTACTCTCTTCTCGGCCACCTTTGCAGACGGTCCTTCTAAATAGAGATTTTACCTTGATGAGTTGCCCTTGAGAGTCTCCCTGCTGACAACTTAATGGTACTATTAGATAGTCAATGATAAGCGTGTCTACGTCCTTAGCGGAGAAGGCGGCGGAGATCAGTCCGGAAGAGGAAGAGCAGAAGCAGCAGGTGGGGGAGCTCCAGTCGTCCTCCATCATCTCAGAGGAGGCCCAGCAGCAGGAGGGAACAGAGACCAACATGCTAAAGTGTCAGCCGTGACGTCATACTGTGTTTGCGGGTTAACCCGAAGTGACCGACCTACAGAGGGACAAGAACCTACGACCTTGCATTAGAAAAAATTTACATTTATGAGTTGGTAACAAATTTAGATCTAAAGAAGCAAATGTTGACTATAACTTTATAAGTTATATCGTTACTGCGTCATGTACAGTAGTCACTAAGTGAACTAGAAGCACTAAACTTGTCCCTCACTGGATCAGTCGCTGAGGATTGTAACTACTTTTGCTTCCAGTCGATATTACCTGATTGCTTTGTAACACCTTGTGAACCCATGTGACACCTGTAATAACAGTCAGTTCCCTGCATTCTGACTAATTCTCGTCTGTATTGTTCCTTGTGCTTACAAGCTGACAACATTGGCAGTAGTCGTGAATCGCCAGAGAGACTTGTTTACACAGCCCTTAAATTCAGAGAATAGATGCTGTTGTTCCTTTGATCAGTTTACTTGCTTTGTTATTTCTTGATATGAGGAAACAAACAACACGTGAGACATGTCGCATATCACAGATAAGTGGAGAGGGGAGAGCTGTATAGATCGTCTCTTTTGTTTTATGACGATATAAGTTTAACTCGGGACGTCACGCACACATATGAACGTTCTCACATATCCCGATCCAGAGACAATAGGTAAATATATCTTCATTTTTGCCCATGTCTTTGTGAACCGCTATACACTTTGATATATATGTTAATTTTTTGGCGAAATTGGTTAGTTTGCAAAATTCCCGGCATTATATCGGTAATTCTGCGAAATAACTTACAAACAGGCTAACCAAAGTTAAAAAAAAAAAACATCAGGACCACTTAACTGTGTATTAATCTACACAAGCCATCCTAACCAAACCTCTCACTCAACTTAACCATAAGGTTAGGTTAGTTTAAGTTGTCTGTTAAAAGTTATTTCTCAAAATTACCAATATGCATGCCAGGAATTTTGCAAAATAACCAATTTCGCAAAAAAAACCCACACCATGATGAGATTATTTTTACATTTCAAACCTATCGCGATTAACGCTTTAGCTGTGCTTAGGATTTTACCAAATGGTGCGATCGAGACGTGCGACTCCACAGGCATGTTGTAACAAGTCTTCTTACGGTGGATTCTACGTACACACCATATGTTCGTACCCCTGACATGCTGCTTGCTGAGGTGAATGTGTTCTCGAGGACGAATATGTGTAAGTATAATGGAGGAGATAACCAACTTGAGAGCCGGGAACCTCTGTACTCAGGGTTCCTATCCTGAAGATGGCTTGTGTATTGTGGTATCATACATAGCAACCTCTAGTATGTATACAACACAATACTGTGTTGGTGTGTGTGTATTGCAATATCATGCATAATTACCTCCTATATGTATATACCATAATACTGTGGTGGTGTGTAGTATTATACATAGTTTCTGCATGTATGTATATGTTCTGTTTTATTTTGTGAAATTTTTTATTTTGCAAAATGACCAGGCAAGCATGCTGGTAATTTTGCAAAATAACTTGCAAATAGGCCAACTCAGCCTCACCTAACCATATAGTTGAATAAGGTTTGTTCTGGCTTGATTAAGTTAGAAATCAAAACCTATCAACCATAGGGTTAGGCTAGGTTGGCCTGTTTGCAAGTTATTTTGTAAAATTACCAGTTTTGCAAAAAAGTTACATATTTACCACAACACTGTAGTAGTGTGTGTGTATTGTGGTATTATTCATAGTTGCCGTATGTATGTGTATATGGTACAGTCAATGTGTAAAATATCTGTAAAAATTTCCGTTTCGTGCTGTGCACATTGTGTATACCGTAGGTTAGGTCAGGTTAGATGATGCTTAAGTTATTCAGGAGAGAACTGCTAAATATTATTAAACTTCACGCCAAACATAACCTAACCTATATACAACATAAACACAACATGAAAAGGAACATTTTCACATAATTTAGACACTGACTGAATTGACACTAATATACTGTATATACCACAATACTGTAGTGGTGTGTGTATTGTGGTTTAATACATAATTGCCTCGTGTATGTACTGTATATACAACAATACTGTGGTGGTGTGTATATTATAGTATTATACAGGGCTCCGTGTGAACTGTTCATATCCGACATACTGTTATAGCTGGGTGGTGTGGCATCAGATAACGTCCACCACTGCTGTCAAGATTGGCATACTGTGCTAAATATATTTACATTGTAATGTATTATGCATTTTATGACCAATCAGCTTGTACTTTGTCAACAAAATAGAGATTACTACAATGTCTTGCTTTTTCTTGTTGTTTAGACATACGGGCCAATTATGACCTACCTCAGTGTTAATATTGTACCCGTAGTGTCGTGTTTACCCTGAACAGTCTTCTTATGCTTATCAGTACAAATGCACCGTTTTCTCTTCCTGAAGCATCTTATCTGATGTACTATATTTTTGCATCTTGATTTTTTGTATTCGTGTATTTTTGAAATATGAATATCTTTAAAGATGCACCCACACACACACACACGCACACACACACACACACACACAAGCATACACACACACACACACACACACAAGCACACACACACACACACACACACACACACATGCACGTGAGCTTAGAGTTATTTAATTAAATACTGTACACTTACAAATTAGAAACACGACAATAAGAAGAGGGTTGAGGGTAGTGTCTAGATGAGACCCAACATAAAGCACTACTTGTACTGTACTAACACGACAGCTGGAGCAGGCGCGGCCGTAGGGGACAGTGAGTTGCTGGAGGCGGTGTCGGAGGCTATATGGCATGTGTCCCTCCTCCCGGAGCACGTCACAGCAGTCAAGGACCTCACTGCTGTACCTGTTCTGGTTGCTCTTCTACACCACAACGACGAAAAGGTATGACTTTTCACCAACTGCAGATTCAAATGCTTTAAATCACAGCTGCATTTAATGCAAATGTATCTGAATAGTTTTAAACATTTTTAATGGAACTGATAATAATACCCACTTGATGTTGCAATTTGATGTGATGAAGTAGATTACTGGTGGTAGCTCTGGTGAACATTTCATTTCTCTTCCTGGTCACGGGTACAACCTTAGTCCAGCTTCATCCACACTCCAACCACAATTTCCTCTTCACTGTGTTTAACTGAAGGGGTGAAGTATAGTTTATTATACATTTATGTACTTAAATTAGAATTATTTAACCAGGAGCGAACTCGTAGCGTGGTTTTAAATGAGACAAATTTAGATTTAGGCGCCAAATAGGTAAACACTATTTTGGAAATAGAGTAGTGGATGAGTGGAACAAGTTACCAAACATCATCATGAACTCGAATACGCTGGGTAGATTCAAACATAGGTTGGGTGGATATATGAGCAATAGGGGTTGGGTGTAAACAGGACTGCCCAGTATGGGCCAATAGGTCCGCTGCAGTTTCCACCATTCTTATGTTCTAAAGTGTGTGGTGTGACATGTGTGGTACAATGGTGTGATGTTAGGCATGTGGTACTGTGTGTGTGTGTGTGTGTGTGTGTGTGTGTGTGTGTGTGTGGTACAAAGTGTGGGGTGTTACATGCATGCTGTATAGTGTATGGAGTATTCACAGTGTGTTACATTGTGTGGTACAGTGTGTGTAGTGCTACATGTGTGTTATAACGTAAATTGTGTTGCAGGTGTTGACTAATGTGGTGGGTGCTCTAGGGGAAGTGGCTGGTGACCCTGACTGCTGCATGACACTGCTCCGTGGTGGAGGAGTCACCACCCTCATCCAGCTCCTGCGACGCACATCTGACAAACTTCTCCTCAACGTGACTCGCGCCCTTGGGTCCTGCGCTGCTGAGGAGGAGGCCCTGTCTGCTCTCCTGCAACAGGATGGTCTGCGTCTGCTGTGGTCACACCTCAAGAACCCAAACTGTCGCGTCCAAGCCTCAGCAGCCAATGCCATCTGCACCTGTCTTCAACAAGAAACGGTGAGAAGTTAACAATTCTCGAATGGTAATCTAACATTATCGACAGTCTATATCGTACAGTCAGTTCTGATTTAGTGCATCACTGTGTTAAACCTCACGTACAGTATCTCAAAAAAGTATCTGTCCACACTGTGTATGAAACATTATGAGACCACCGATGATAGATATTGGGATATGTGCGTTCCTGCCCTGTATAGTTTAACATAGTTAATGCAATGCATATTTATTTCGGCGTAATTAATATGATGTTCGGACCCATCCAGGCAGATTCTTTTTGAGATACTTACTGTACAGTCGGGGTCGGGAATTTGTGATATCGTCAGGCCGGAGGGTGAGTAGGCCGTTCCACCCTTACTTAAGGTGAGTCGCTGTGCCGAACCTCCCCACCATAGTACTTGAATGATGTAGCAACCATTGCATTTCCTTAATGTTGTGGGTAGTAAGGAGGGACATCACACAATGTAGAAATTTCTTCCACGGCGTTGTCTTGCTTGTTCATAATTTTTTTCAAGGGGATCTTGTGAAAAAAAACCGCAAGTTGCATGTAAGTAAAACCATGGCTCTCATAAATATATTGTGCTGCTTCTGTGTTATACATTGTTGTGGTAACAAAAGCATCTGCCGTTGATTTTTTTTTCTGCCTGCCATGTCCACCAGTCCACCGACAGCTGGAATGATCTTGCACATTTCCTGCAGCTCATTGAAGTTTTCACAGTTGAATGTCAGGGTTCATGACAATACTCTCGTAAATGAATTGAACTGAATTTATTTTTAACATTCATCATTTCAGTGTTCCATCCTGATAATCAACAGTGCCTCCCAGAGCTTTAAATGCAGCAATTATTTTTCATTGAATACTTTACAAACTAAGGCACACTTTGACGCTGCAAAGGTTTAGGGCAGAGATATGGGTGATTGTGTGGATAAGTAGGTGCGTTTGTATGTGACTCGGTGTGTGGAGGGGTGTGTGTGCGTCTAAGAGATAAATTATTTCATTACGATGCATTTTACACAATGGACTTAAGTTTCAAAACCCGAGACTGAACGTTTCCGGTCCTTCAATTAAAGAGTCTATGCTTCCACCACATCTATCTGTCTGTCTGTCTGCTAACAGTATGTATTAAAGGGTTGATGGTGGTGTTGTGGAGCCCTTGACATATTGGGGAGTGATACGCATGTTACCACTGTACCACCAACAGGTGTGCAGGTGTAATGATAGTCTTGTACTAAAGAAGGTGGTAGTCATTCTGGTGCAAGTGTAATGTTGGTCTTATACTACAAAAGTTGGTAATGATTCTGGTTAAGTTAGAGCTGCTGTTATTTTTCTGCAGATGTTGTCGTGGTCTTTTACGTTAAGAGAGGTTAGTGTAGTTGGTAAGGAACCTAAAATAGGTATACAATGACTTTTCTGTTTGTATAGGAGATAGCAGGGAGTCTTTCACAATGTATAGATGTGTTGGTTTACAGGAGGGGCTGGCAGAGGTGGTAAGGAGCCTGGTTGGAGGTATAGAGTTGCTGGTGTCGCTGTTGGAGAGTGAGAGTGAGGCGGTACTGTCCGCCGTATGTGCCGCCATCGCTAGGATTGCCAGAGACCCCCAGAACCTCGCCATCATGACTGACTACGGCGCCGTCACCTCCCTCTCCCGCCTGGCTGTCAGGGTAGGTTGTGATGCAGGCCGCAGTAACCTCCAGCATGATCTGTGTGTTAGTGTATGCTATGATGACCTATAATGTGATCTGTGTCAGTGTAGGTTTTGATAATCTACAGAATGATCTATAACAGTGTATATTATGATGATCCTAGTCCGTGTAGGTTGTGATGAATGCAACAGTGTGGTATGTTTATCAGGGGAGGCCTTGCTGCATAATGCTCTAGTATATGAACTGTGGGCCAGAATAGGTTGGTCAGTATGATGGTGTGTATGTCAGGGTAGGTTGGTCAGTACGATGGTGTGTGTGTCAGGGTAGGTTGATCAGTATGATGTTGTGTGTGTGTGTGTGTCAGGGTAGGTTTGTCAGTATGATGGTGTGTGTGTGTGTGTCAGGGTAGGTTTGTCAGTATGATGGTGTGTATGTGGCGCAACGGGGACAGGCAGAGATGACTGCCTGGAGTCTAGTCACAACTCTTCACATGTGCAGCACAGATAAGATGGTCGTTTATGCATTGGGATCTAGGCAGCAGTTGACTCGGTCAACAGGGAAGCCCTCTGGTGGACCCTCAGCCACTTTGGCTGCCCACTAAAATTCATCGCCATTGTGAGGCAACTCCACGATGGCATAAACGGCAAGTGTCCTGCACAATGGCACCCATTCTGAGTTCTTCTCCACCCAAACGTGTTAAACGAGGATGTGTACTGGCACCAACTCTCTTTTCCATTTTCTTGGCTGCCTTCCTTACTCACGCCAATTTAGCCGGTGGGGTGGACATCCAGTACTGGATGAAGGGTCTTTTCAACATAAGACAATTCCAGGCAGGAACAAAGGTGTCAGCAGCTTCCATTACTGAACTTCATTATGCAGACGACCTCGCCCTTGTTGACCACACTGAACACGACCTACGGGAGGTCCTGAACACCTACGCAGATGTGTATGCACACTTCGGCCTCGAGGTGAATGTACGTAAGACTCAGATTCTCTTTCAGCCTGCCCCTGGTTCAGACACACCTCCATCATCCATCCAGCTTAACGGTACTACCCTCTCTAATGTTACACTCTTTCGGTATCTCGGCTTCCACCTGTCCACCACCGCCAACATCGATGAAAAGATTCAGCATCGGATCAGATGTGCATCGCGAGCCTTTGGCTGACTTCGAAATTGTGTTTTCAACTGTAGGGAGCTGAAATTGTATACAAAGTTACACGTATATCGAGCAGTGGTCCTCCTCCACCCTGCTCTATGGCAGTCAGACATGGGTCATATACAGGAGGCACCTCAAGGCACCTGAAAACTTTCACCAACGAAGTCTGTTCCATCCTCCGAGTTCGCTGGGAAGACAAGAGAACAAATGCCAGTATTCTTGCTGACACCAACTGTAGGAGCATCGAAGCTACCATTATCCATGAACAACTACGCTGGACTGGCCATGTTACCCACATGGACAACAGTAGACTGCCAAATCAGCTACTTTACAGTCGCCTAACGAATAGTAAACTTAACGCCGGCGGGCAGCTGAAAGGGTATAAGGATAGTCTTAAAACAAAACTGAAAAGTGCCAAATCGACCCCCACCCCCTCACTTGGGAGACAATTACTCCACACCGTAACGCTTGGAGGAGCACCACACGAGGTGTCAATACTTTAAGAGTTAGCCCGACTGCAAACCGAGGCAGACAAGCGCCAACGCCGAAAAGCTACTGCCACCGCCCCTCATGCACTCGACGTAGCCCTCCACAAGTGCAACTCATGTGAATGACTCTACCGGTCCCATAGAGGCCTCTTTAGTCGCCTCAAAACACCCCAATGAAGGTGAAATCCCTAATAACTCGTATCATAGCTGGATGATCGTCAAACTCGATTCCGAGTGACAGTAAAGTAATAGTAGTAGTGTGTTATGTATATGATAGAGTAAATGGTAGTCTATATAGCAGTATGTATTGCATTTTACTCTACATTGTAGTGTGTATAATGTAATTCATTGTGTATGATAGTGCATCATATAGCGTGGATATTAGTGTGTACAGTGAGGTTGTGTTTTAGGATGTATTGCTTTGTGCATTGATGCATATCAGTATGTTATATATATATAGTAATATGTTTGGGAGTGCTTGTAGTGATATGGTTGTCTATTGAGTAACTGTCTTTATAATATTTAAAGTGTGTATGGTAGGTTGTGTAACAGTGCGAGAGGTTAGTACTGTGTTTGGAAGCGTAAGTTTGGTAGTTTGTATGTCTGTGTATAGTAATGTACAAGTGTGAAAGATAATGTGTCTAGTATGTGAACGAGTAGGCACGGTAAAACATATGACTGCGAGTTGTAGTGTGTGTCGGGCACGTATGTGATTGTTCATACATTTACGTGCATTGCAACTTGAATGATGGTGCGTGTGATAGTATTGTAAAAAAAATTATTGTTTTGTATATGATCGTATATTGTAAGTGAAAAGGGTAAGGTAGTAAGTATTACAATATGTAAAGCTAAATGAACTGTGTATGGTAGTATTTTTTATAGTATGTATGCTATTGCATAGGGCAGTGTACAGTATATGGGAATGTGTATGGTAGCATGTTCTTCAAATTTCAAGAAAGTGGTTATAATACTACCTATAAAAATTGTGGATAGAACTGTATACTTAAATGTTTATCGCACTGTGTTTCATATTGAGCGTGTTAGTGTGCAACAGATTAAATGAGAAAGTGTATGATAGCTTGTTTTTATGATAAGTGTTGGTGATACTATGACTGGCAGTGTGTGCGGCAGTGTTTGTATCTAGTAGTGTGTATGGTCGTGTATATCACAGTGTGTATGACAGCCAGCACAGCATTATGAATGGTACCTATCATAGTATAGTGTATAACAGCCAACACAGTACTGTATGGCAGTCAAGAGAGTATAGTATTTGACAGTCAGTACAGTATAGTGACTGCTATGTAACATGATAGTATGTATGACAGCCAGCAACCATATAGTGTATGACAGCCAGCACGGTATAGTATATGACAGCCATCACCGTATAGTGTATGACAGCCATCACCATACAGTGTATGACAGCCAGCACCATACAGTGCAGCACCATATAGTGCATGGCAGCCAGCCCAGTATAGTGCATGGCAGCCAGCACAGTATAGTGCATGGCAGCCAGCACAGTATAGTGCATGGCAGCCAACACAGTATAGTGTACGACAGCCAACACAGCATAGTGTATGACAGCCAACACAGCATAGTGTATGACAGCCAACACAGCATAGTGTATGACAGCCAACACAGCATAGTGTATGACAGCCAGCACATTAGTGTAGCGTTCCAGTACTGTGTGTTCAGCATTATTTTCGTTGTCTTATTGTACTTTCTTTTGGTCAACCAGACTTTTGAAAATTTTCGTTCCTTCAGACGCAGACATTGTACCTGGGAGAGTGGTTCAGGTAAGTGGTGAGTCTTAGTGACTGCTGGACGTAGGGTTAGGGTAAATGGTGATTGGTGACTGAAGGACTCTGGTGACTGCAGGATATAAGGATAGGGTAAGTGGGGACTCCTGGTGACTGCATGATATTAGTGTAGGTTAAAGGGTGAATTCTGGTGACTGCAGGATATAAGGGTAGATTAAGTAGTGATTCCTGGTGACTGCAGGATTTAGGAGTAGGGTAAGTAGTGAGTGATGACTGAAGGATGTATTAGTAGGTTAAGCGGTGACTCTGGTGACTGTAGGATTTAGGGATAGGATAAGTAGTGACTAGGATTTAGGGATAGGATAAGTAGTGACTGTTGACTTCAGGCTATAAGGCTAGGGTAAGTGGGGACTTCTGGTGACTGCAGGATATAAGGGGAGCATAAGCGATGACTGCTGGTGACTGCAGGACATAAGGACAGTATAAGTGCTAACTCCTGGTGACTTCAGAATATAAGGTTAAATTATGTGGTGACTGCAGGACGTAGGGTTAGGGTAAGTTGTGACTGCAGGGTGTTGGGGTAGGATAAACGGTGACTCATGGTGACTGCAGAACATAAGGGTATAAATGGTTACTGGAGGACGTTCGGGTAGGATAAGCGGTGACTCATGGTGAATGCGGGACGTAGGGTGCTGAGGAGTGCCTCGGGATGGTCAGGTCGAGAATATATATAAAGACTGTTGAGGTGTTTAATGTCGTGACAGACGAGTGGCTGGAAGGTAAATATCATATTATAATACATTATACTTAACATTTTAAAACATTACGTGTGTCAATAAGTGGTGGCTGTCAAGGTAACACCACCGGTGGCTGTGCGATGGCGTAATTGGATGTAAAAAAATCGGACGTAATTTTGCATGATAGAATTCCGAGGTAGATCTTGAATTTTTACGCAAGATGTTGATTAACTAATTAACACCCCTGTAAATAATCTACTTTAACATGCTAATTTTCCTGTATTCTAAATGCATCCTTAGTTATGTCTATAGTTTTTGCAGGCAAAGGAAACAGGTAAATTGTTTTGGTTTTGTTTAAGAAATATTTCAAGATTATTTCTACTACCTGTAGTACTTAAGACTGAACTACGGTCGCCTAACAAGGCGCTTGACACGACGGTTTCACTCTTGGCAAGTGTAAACTTCAAGATATTTCTAATTTTACTTTGAAGAGAAACTTTCTTGCAACAAACACTCAAATTTTATTCCTCTTGCCTACCATGATATAACAGCTTCATTACCTACCATGATGTAACAGTATCATTACATACTATGATATAGCAGCATCATTACCTACCATGATATAACAGCATCATTCCCTACCATGATATAACAGCATCATTACCTACCATGATATAACAGCTTCATTACCTACCATGATGTAAAATCATTACATACTATGATATAGCAGCATCATTACCTACCATGATATAACAGTACCATTACATACCATGACGTAACAGTACCATTACATATAATGGTTGCCCCTCGTGTATGACGATGGCCAGCCCAAGGGCCACCTAGGCGTGAATTTGTTTAAGGTGTAGAAGCTGTCGCCAACACAACAACCACACCCTAAGTTAACGTGCTGCATGACCCAGTGTCAAGGAATAGTCCAGGAAGACTGGACAACTCGCCAACTGCAATGGCTAACCATAACTCCGGAACACGATCCGCGAATCGATTAACATCCAGGTTCCCAATTACTGCTGGGTAGACATGAGGCAAATGACGTAATGAAACTTGCCCATAGTTTCACCCTGCCCGGGGATCGAACCCGCCTGCCACCTTTACATACCATGGTGTAACAGTACCATTGCCTACCATGATGTAACCGTGCCATTTACCTACTATGGTGTTACATTACTATCATCTACCATGGTGTAACATTACGATTAGTTACCATGATGTAACATTGCCATTAGTTATCGTAGTTTGCCATTACTGTTACCTACCATGGTGTTACATTACCATTATCTATCCTGGTGTAACATGAACATTACCTACCATGACGTTGGAGCACGGTGGAGCACAGCTTCTTGTTAAAGCGGTCAGTAGTTCGATTCCCAGGCACTCCCAGCTCACCCAGCTGTAAATGGGTACCAGTTATGCTGCCTCCTTGTTTACCAAAGGCTTATGCCTTAAGTTTTAATCACCCTCTTCCGTTGATGGGGGTCGTCGTGTTTACAACCAGTTAAAAAAAAAAAAATATATATATATATATATATATATATATATATATATATATCTTGATAAATCACAGAAATAAAGGACCTTAGCTTTCGTCTTTATTCAAAATCACGTTTATATATATATATATATATATATATATATATATATATATATATATATATCAGGGACCGCACGACCATGCCACAAGAGACTGTGGCATGGTCTCGTAACGTTCCTGGTCCCATGGTAGGTCAAGGGTTCGAGTCCTGCTGGTGAGGTCGTTGATTATATTGTTCAAAGTCCGCTGTCATATGGACTAAAATGAAGTATATATATATATATATATATATTGATATATATATATATATATATGTATATGTATATATATATATATATATATATATATATATATATATATATATATATATATATATATTATTATTTTTTTTTAAACTCTGGTTGTAAACACGACGACCCCGTCAACGGAAGAGGGTGATTAAAACTCCGGGCATTAGTATACACATGCAGTGTGCTGTATCCGCACTGTCCCTAATGGGCAATCATGCCTATGGGATGCACTTTCACCATGATGTTACATTACTATTCCCTATCATAGTATAACATTACCTACCATGGTGTAATATTACACATTGGCTACCATGGTGTAACATTACCATTGGCTACCATGGTGTAACATTACCATTGGCTACCATGTTTTTACAACATCATTAGCTACCATGGTGTAACATTACCATTAGCTACCATGGTGTAACATTACCATTAGCTACCATGGTGTAACAATACCATTAGTTACCATGGTGTAACAATACCATTAGCCACCATGATGTAACGTTACCATTAGTTACCATGGTGTAACAATGCCATTAGTTACCATGGTGTAACAATACCATTGTCTACCATGGTGTAACAATACCATTGTCTACCATGGTGTAACAATACCATTAGTTACCATGGTGTAACAATGCCATTAGCTACCATGGTGTAACAATACCATTAGCCACCATGATGTAACGTTACCATTAGTTATTATGGTGTAACAATGCCATTAGTTACCATGGTGTAACAATACCATTAGCCACCATGATGTAACGTTACCATTAGTTACCATGGTGTAACAATACCATTAACCACCATGATGTAACGTTACCATTAGTTACCATGGTGTAACAATACCATTAGCCACCATGATGTAACGTTACCATATTACCATGGTGTAACAATACCATTAGCTACCATGATGTAACATTACCATTTGCTACCATGGTGTAAAATATTGTCAACACCAGTATTAGCTGGCGACAACTGACACAATATTCAATCCCTGTTTGTACTGTTATACATACACGTTTTCTTTATTGTGTACAAATGGCATTTTTCACATGTTCTATCCATCTGTATGCTTTACTCATTCATACGTTATAGCACTTGCCTTGTGTTTGTTTGTGTGACCTGGTATGTGATCACCCATGACCTCGTCCCTCACAGCTGATGCGAGCTCGAGACTCTGAGTTTCCAGCACAAGGTCGACGAGGAAGACCTTGAGGAAGCGGCCAGGCAGCACTCACCACCGACGTACTAAACACATCCAAGTTGTAGCCTCACTTAACAAAACTACTACTTACCCTTCGTCGTTTCCAACTCATTTGACTTGAGTCCATTTCTTTACTATATGGAGTTTGATGTGTGTCTGTACCTCTGTAGTTCTAAAATTTTTGGTGACATGTCACTTTAGTGTGGAGTGTGCGACTAGTGGGGCTTCTTTGGCCCGAGAGGACGCTGAGCCAACCCACATACCAGCTGACCTTCCTGACAGTTCAGGTCTGGTTTTGGTCGAGTTCTGTCTATAACTGGAACAAAATTTTTTTTTAAACATTCTTACGTGAATATCCTTGTAAATATGTACAGCCTGTCTTATGAGTAGCTTGGTATTGTATGAAAAGAAAATGCTGGAACGTGTTTGCATGGCTATTTTTTCTCTTGTGTGTTTTACCCCTTGCAAACACCACAACCTGAATTCTTGTAAGACTCTTTGCCTGTTATTTCCACAGCTATGTCAGTGTCACCTCCCTAGTTGTTGGGAGAGGTTTTTAACAAATCTAGACGTGTTGTTGAGCCAGCTTGAGGACACAGCTGGTTGTTGTGGCTTGCTGAGTTGTGCTGTGTTTGGTCACAAAGACGTTGACACACCCTGGTCCAGGTTTCTCAGAGACTAGTATGTATACTTTTTCCTGTTCCAGAAAGTTTAAAACTACCATACTTGGTTGCCAACATAAATAAATGGGCCAAAATGGCTTTGAAATTGCATCAAGAATTTACCGTAATTTGTTGCACGTTTTATTTTCTCTTAATTACAAGGAAAAATGAACGTTATATTCTACGAGAATGTGGGTCCTGTGTTAGCGTCCACGCTAGCCTAAGAACAACTGTTACACACCTGTACACACCTAATTTATTCCTTTGGCATTACATCAAACACTTCACATGTTTTTACAGTAACTTTGCATTCTTCATTTCACCATTTATCAGCAAAGTTCATTGTTTTCTGCTTCCTGATGATTTAATTACATTCTTAGAGTAAATAGTTTACTTGCTGCACAGTTAGTGTTAGATGGAAACCAGTCTTTGTAGTCGATTTGTTACTGTTTTTATGTGTAATTAATTTTATAAATTAAACATAGACACGTTTTTCCTCGAACAAATCTTTATTACACTTTTCTTTTAGTTTCACGATCTGTGTTTTCGGAAGAAACATGCAAGATACAACACAGAAACACTGCATCCATAGACTGCAAAGTTCAAAGACGTACACATAAATTACATAGTTATTTGTAGCCAGTACTAAGTAGAGTTTTAACTCAGCTTCGATAATCAACTCTTTCTCCAGGCTTGTATATTTAAGATTTTCTTTAAGAATAACACTAATAATAGTAACTTTAAGGTGACCAGTGATATAAAGAGATGTCTTTATATTTTTTTAATTGATGAAATGTATTTGTAGTACATGTTGTCCGCGTTGTTATTGCTTTGTTTTACTGGTATATGAACTAACACATATTAGTGCCGTGCCCTGGATAAGACGGCTATCAACAACACACATGAACCAATATCACTTTCTCACCCATAAATGGCCAACCAGCACATATGTGTGAAGTTAACTGCTGCAGCCGCTGCTACGCCCTTGAGATGACCGGGGTGGTGGCCCTCTACTACCTGCCGTGTCATTGTCAGCCAGCTGCTACCCTCGCCACCACACTCAGGGTCATTAACCAACAACTATTTTCACCAGGTTTGGAACTGCCCTCAGGAAGAGCCGAATCCGGGCTGTGAGCACTACAAAAATATTTTATACAAGCGACTCAGCACCAGGCCAAGATTCTCACAGGCTCACACGTTAAATTTATCCCCTGACTGGAGGTGTAAGAATACAAAGAACTCACTTGGGTTTAGTCAATAAAACTGTATAATATCATTAAGATATCTCATATTATTAAGATATCTCAGATTGACTCAAAACTAGAAATGGTGAAAATATTATTAAGATATCTCAGATTGACTCAAAACTAGAAATGGTGAAAAGTAACTAACAGGCTTAGCTATGCTGCACAAAATAAGAAATCAAAATGATGTCAAAATTCGAGTGAACTTTAAAGGTAAATAATTATAGTTATGTTCTGTTAAGGGAATAAATTTAACGGTGGGAGGGTTGAGAAGCCGTGTCCAGGGTGACCACCAAGACTGGTTATATCTTGGTAAACAAAACATGCATCCTTCCTTTTTATTGTGTTCCCTCCATCAGCTGACCTGCCACTACAAAACCATTTTTTAATAGGTTCCGTGTCTTCTCCCTTTTTCTAGTTCTTTCTGCCTTTCTACCTCTATCTGTACAGTCGCCTACAGAGGACATAAGAGGCTTCGTATCCGACCATGCGACAGACGGGTCAATCTTGTTCAATGCCTCTCACGGAATTTTCCCAAAAATATTTTTGCGTACGATTAGAACATCTTTAGCACAACCATCTCTTACTTTATTAGTCATCGATTCGCTTTTCCTTTCGTTATCTGTTCTGTTTTTCGAATAAAACCTTTATTATTGATTTGTTAATACTGATAGTTAAATAAATGTAAACTAATGATATAATTAAATAAACATATATATATTTTACTAAAAAAAACTATAAAAAATAACCGAAACCGAGAAGAAATATTTATAATATTCTTGACCATCCGTTGTTGTGTAGCACCGTGTTGTTCCTTCCTGTCGGCGTGTACAACTTTCCAGGTGTTCACCAAGTATTAACCTCCCACCTGTAGGAGAATGACAGCCTGAGGCCCTACCTGGCTGAGGCCATTGCTGCCTGCTGCGTCTCAAGGGAAACCGGGCTCCTCTTCGGCCAGGCGGGAGCTGTGGCACCACTTGTTCAGTGAGTACAATAAAAAAATATAGACGACACATTTTCTCTTTTAATCTCTACTGTTAAATGTTTTAACTTTGATGTCGTCTGGTGAGAGCCTACCACAACAACAATACCAGGTGAGCCTCAGCCAGTGGCCGCACAACACAAGAGTACAGATGGTAATTAGAGAAGAAATAAAACAGGTACAAATAGTGCAAAATTTAAATCTAAATGTTGAAGCTTAAGAAAAAATGCCATTCATATTTCTTATAGATAATGTGCAAGATGTCTATGGTATTAAGGAGACTGATTACAGTACTAGGAGGAGGGAAGGAATGTCAGAGATATGATGTCTGGGAGAACATTATTGTTTGGGTGTTGTGGTCCGAACTGGAGGAGACATAAAAGGAAGAAGACAGGTGCGGGAATATTCGCATCAATAATTAGACTAAAGAAACAAGAGGACACAAGGGTTTGAGTAGTGTGGGGGAGGTGACATAAACACTCTTTCTTGGCTGTGTTTATGCCCCTGTAAATAAAGACAAATGAGGAAGAAATTTTTAATATTTTGGTCATGATATACATGTATCCAAAGATTACAGAAAAAACTAGTCTTGGCTGATGTAACAGCTGGGGAGATAGTGACTCGGTAACAGCTGGGGAGATAGTGACTCGTATTACATTCTCGTAACAGGTTAGGTAGGTAATGATTTATTAACAGCTGAGGGAAGCAGTAACTCGGTAGCATTACAGCAGAAGGCAGCTACCAAACAGGGAGGTACTACCGCCTGGGAAGATATTGGAAGCATAATGTGTTGTCTAATGGTAGACCCTGCTGCCATATGGCAATTATGGCATCGCGAAATTTCTGACCAAGTCCCAGGTTGCTGATCTGACTTTCTGCCTCATTTACACACAATTGCAGGGTCTCAATTGTTTCTCTTACTTTGACAACACACCAGTGTTTCCCTTTTCCTGTGTGGTTTTATCGAGATTTATCTTGTCCACGTTTACATTGTGGATCTACATGAAAAAAAAAAAAATATATATATATATATATATAAATATATATATATATATTTCATGTAAATCCACAATGAAAACGTGGATAAGATAAATCTTGACAGAAGAAAATAAATACCCTTAGCTTTCGTCTTTATTCAAGACATTTCAGAGCAACTGGATTACATGGATAGAGAGGCTTAAATATAGGTGACCTAAAACATGAGGTCAGGTCATAATGATGACATCCACTAATCCCCACAACAACACACGTAGAAGGAGCTTAAGAGAAGGGTGGTGACGTGACTAGTCAGGTCAGGTCAAAAATAAGGGACCCACAAAATAACTATCATACATCTAGATCAAAGGTTTTCAAAGCATTTTTAACCTTGGGCCACTGACAAATAAATTTATGTAACATATTATCAGTTTTGAACTGACCATCACTAAGGTTTATTGATTTTAATTCCTTAATCAAACTAGCTTCAACCAGAAGTCTTTCTGTGACACTTTAACCAGTATCTCCTGCAGGTATTACCAGTAACTCTTCAGGTTTGTACTACCAGTAACTGTCCCTCTGGTACTACCAGTAACTATCCCTCTGGTACTACCAGTAACTATCCCTCTGGTACTACCAGTAACTATCCCTCAGGTATTACCAGTAACTATCCCTCAGGTATTACCAGTAACTATCCATCAGGTATTACCAGTATCTCTCATTCAGATACTAACAGTGTATCTCCTTCAGGTACTAGCAGTATCTCTTCCTCAGGTACCTGGAGACAGATGACAGCACCATCAGGAGACCCACATGCCGCGCCCTCCACCGCCTTTCCTTGGAGCCAGAGAACTGTGTCACACTTCACCAGAGTGGCGCTGTACCGGTATGTTGTCCTCTTCGTTAATATATTAGGTGGTGTCTCGACATTCATAAAGTGGCCTTGTTCAGGAGTGTTTCTATATCTAGTAATTGAGTGTAGGACGCTGTAGTGACTACAAAATGGTCATTTTATTTGTAAGAGTTTGTGGTGATTCTTCCTCGTCTCTCTTAAACAATGTGTTATCCTACATCAAGTGTTGTCGTCGTACAACACGAATTTTAATTTCAGTTTGGAAATGGGAATAGTACACAGGATTTAATTATGCACATTGCAGCCTCATTCATCCGTCGACATTTGGGACACACCTCTTACGGATAATGTCAATTAAAAATACGAAAAAAACTTGCAAAAGCCAACATGGTATTGAAGCGCAATGTTGTTTTATTTCATTTTCACAAGAGTAGTAATAAACCTGCTACATAATTTCCTGTTATGATGATATCTTCTACATGTTCATGAAACTGGTAAAAACTCTTGAACATGATTAACACCTGATTACTCTATAAGGCCCACTGCTTTTGAGTAGAAAAAGGAGTCTACAGAGACAACACAGAAAGCGACAGCATCGGAAGTACAATGGCATGTATGATGACCTAAGATTATATGAAGACTGAAGTAGCGACATTACACGTGTAGTAACTGTCCACTTACACAACTTCCTCGGTCATTTTCACTTATAACGTCTACTCTCAGATGAGTAAATCTGAAACCACTCCGTTAGACCCCGTACATTAGGCACTCAAACCTGTAACTAACACTATCTTTAAACTTGTTTACTCACAAACTCCCTGACATTATATACTTAAACATGTCCATCATAAAGATCCTTCACATTCTACCCTTAAACCAGTCAACTTATATGTAGAAACAAAACTTTATTTATAACGAAAACTTTATAGCAATTTTTAAAGGTAAGTCAACAGAAGCAACACCCATAAGCTCCAATAAACAATAGAAACAAATTTTAAACATCAGAAGACTGCACTTTGATTTAATATCAATCACTTAATTAAAACAACACACAAGACAAACCAACGTGGACTTTAGCCTTGTAGTAGTATACCTAGAAAGACAATTGAGTCGCCCCGACATTTCACCAAATATAAGAATCATTGAACCCTGCTAAGCTATCATACACAGTATGCCTAAATAAGATGACAAATAATTCAGAATGAGATAAGTCACTTGAAATACATGAGTATTTTTACCAAAGTCATCTCTTACAGCAGATAAGATCATAGATAATTCACTGTAAAAATGCCTGTTCACTTAAATTCCACTAAGTTATGGAAATTTCTGTCATTGGACACAGTAGAAAATCACTAACAACTCCACTAAACTCATTAGTACGAGTGTATAGCTATTTTGCAGGAACTAACTCGGTTTCACACAACTAAACAACCTTCGATATTGTACTTAACGAGCACTTAGTACTCAGGACAGATGATACGTAGTTTGCTGGGTAGGGCAGCTATTGGAAGTAGAGGCATTCCTAATGATAGTAACGGCAGATCAGCTTCTACAGACTGCCGGGGTGTACTTCATACACTGAAACTCTGGGCAGGTTTGTGGGCACAAAGTTCCTGATGGTGGGCGAGTGGTGTTAGCGGACTTGTAAAACGATCATCATTGGTCCAGGCAATCATTTCCACAACCTTATGACGGGAGAAGGGAGAAGCTGCCAGATGTAAGAGTTGGAATACCCCTACTCCAGCTCGGGAAGCCACATGTTTCAAAAATACTGTACGTGACACCTACCTCTTAGGGAGGTCTTCATCATCTCATGTGAAGGTGTTGAATCTTCATCAGGGCATGAGGAATACACAGATTGATCAGGAGTTTTAAATTGCTGAGGAATGACATGGCCAGCCAATGAAAAGTGAGAGTAAATATCTGGATAGTTCATCAACAAAAATGTTGTCTTGACTCCAGATATGAGTTGCTTGTAGATGGCAATCTTGTAGTTGTCAACGATACTTTTATTTCCAAGGTTTGTTCATCAGGTTGGTTCTCGACTGCACGATGCTGGCGATAGACTGACTGTAGCGGAGTAGTAGTATCCCTTCCATTCTCCCCTCAAAAATGTCCCCTTACTCTTCATTAACGTTCCCTTACATCTTCCCTTCACACTGTCCCCTTAGATTTGTCTCTACACCTGTTCTCTCACATCTGTTTCTCACTTTGCCTCCTTCACATGTTTCTTATTATCGCTCACATCTGTTTCATAACATCTCTCGCATGTCTCCCACAGCTGCTCTTGGAGATGCTGGGCTCAGAGGACGAAGTAGTGCAGGAGGCAGCTGCAGACTGTCTCCGAAATATCCGCTTGCTGGCACTACAGCGGTGTAAAGTGCAAACCCGCAGTGCCAGGGTTACCCCACGCGGCTCTCTCAGTGCCAGGATGTGAAGTAAGTACCAGAATCACCCTGTTTGGCTCTCTCAATACCAAAATGGGAAATAAGTTCCAAGGTCACCCCGCGGGGCTCTCTCGGTTCCAGGGTCACCTTGCGGGGCTCTCTCGGTTCCAGGGTCATCCTGCGGGACACACTCGGTTCCAGAGTCACCATGCGGGGCTCTCTCGGTTCCAGGGTCACCCTGCGGGGCTCTCTCGGTTCCAGGGTCACCATGCCTGGGATCACACCTCGTTCCAAGTCACCATGCAGGGGCTCTCTCGGTTCAGGTCACCCGCAGGCTCTCTTCAGGAGTTCCCTTGCGGGGCTCTCTCAGTTCAGGGTCTGTCGGTTCCAGAGTCACCATGCGGGGCTCTCTCAGTTCCATGCAGGGCTCTCTCGGTTCAGGGTCACCCTGTCTCTTGGTTCAGGGCCTCTCTCGTTCGGGGGCTCTCTCGGTTCCAGGCTCCAGCGGGGCAGGGGTTCCAGGGTCACCCCGCGGGACTCTCTCAGTTCCAGGGTCACCCCACGGAGCTCTCTCAGTTCCAGAGTCACCACGCGGAGCTCTCTCAGTTCCAGGGTCACCACGCGGGGCTCTGTCCATGCCAGGGTCACTCGTCGCTCACACTGAACACGACTTACAATAGATACAAAACACCTACACACATGCGTATGCACGTAAGACTCCTATTCTCTTTCAGCCTGCCCCTGGTTCAACCACACTTTCATCCATCTATTCAGCTTAACGGTACTACCCTCTCCAATGTTACCCACTTTCAGTACTTTGGTTCCCACCTGTTCACCACCGCTGACATCGATGAAGAGATTCAACATCGGATCACATGTGCATCTCAAGCCTTTGGCAGACTCCGTACTCGTGTCTTCAGCTGTAGGGATCTGAACTTGCATACAAATTTGCATGTACAGTATATCGAGCAGTATGGCAGTGAGACATGGGTCACATACAGGAGGTACCTCAAGGCATTTGAAAACTTTCACCAACGTAGTTTACATTCCATCCTCCGAGTTCGCTGGGAAGATGAGAACAAATGCCAGTATTCTCACTGACACCAACTGAAGGAGCATCGAGGCTACCTTTATCCATGAACAACTACATTGAACTGGCCATGTTACCCAGATGGAGGACAGTAGAATGCCAAAGCAGCTACTTTACAGCCACCTAATGAATAGTAAAGATAACGCTGGTGGGCAACAGAAAAGGTACAGTAATATCTCCATTAGCTGGAATATCTCAAACCCGGAACTCTCCTATAGCCGGAATTGAAATTTTCTTGGAAAATCGTTCCCAAAGCCTGAATTTTCCGGAAAATTCCGGCTTTGGAAAAGATTTTCAGAGGGGCACATTTTCCGGAAAATTCCCCCCAAAAACTCTCGGTACCCGGAAAATTCCGGGGATGGGGGAGTTTTTTCCGGGTTTGAGAGATGAAAATCATGCACATTTTCTGGAAATTCCAAGAAAATTGTTCCGTTACCCGGAAAATTACGGGGATGAGGGATATTTTTCCAGGTTCAAGAGATGATGTAATGGACCTTATTTGGTCATGCAAAGCTTATATGAATGAGCCATGTGCTTAAACAGTACACCCCCCCCTCTCCCAGGTACTGGTTATGTCATAAATCTTTGTGTTTTGCCAACTTTAAATATCAGACAGAACTGAGAAGGTAGTTTTTTCGCTCATTGTACATGGACCAATTTATTTCTTATGTACAGTACCTGATGAAGTTAATGATCTTTTTAATGATAATGATATATTGTTGTATTTTACACTTTGTTAAATTTGCTATGTTCTCTCATGACAGGACCCACACTATCGACAAAGAGACCACAGGATTCAGAAACATAGTTTTGTGATTTATTTTATTTAACGCTATTTCTTGGATGTTTGCCTTTATGTGAATATCATTGCTAAAATGGACATTCTTTTCAGGTGATCATCTGCACTGTTCTGCACCTTGTCACCACCGTCTTGAAATTATTTCTTCGGACCTCGCTCAGTATCTTGCTGTGCTCTGTCTCCAGCCTCCCCCCTGCTCTTCGCCGATGAGACCTACGCTGTCTTATCAGAACACCTAATTCAAGATGGCCTGCGATATCAATGAAAGGAATTTGTTTACAAATGATTTTGGTACCTTAGATGGAGCAACAGCGAGAACACAATGTTATCAGGAAATGTCAAAGCCTCATGCACGAATCACTGTTGAGATTTGTTGTACCGCTGCTAGTCACAGCACTCCCGTTAGTACTTGTCAATGACTATGTCCTCGTCGGTGATTGACTACAACCACTCAAAAAGTATCGTTATATTTTCCGTCGCTACAATTTAAAACGCTAGAGGCAAGACGAAATGCTTTGATACGATCCCCAGTGCATCATTATACGTTGGTACGCCTGCGCGCCATATCAACAACAGTTAGTGATGGGGGTAGGATTAGGGAAGGGAGTTGTAGGGGTACGTCCACTACAGAGTCGTCCTTGTATGACATACTAGATACTTCAATAGGACAAGACATCCAGTTAGCAGCTGTCCGTCGTGGCGTGAAGGTCTGTGATAACACCTTATAAATGCGCCATATCTGGATGCATATCAAATTACAGACTACATGATAAAAGTTTGATATTTTAATCGATTTCCAAAGGATGAAAAAAAAAAAAAAGTGGATTTTATTGTGGATACAGTAAATATATAGGGTGCAACAGAGGGAATGGCAATACTTGAGGGCCATTGGCAGGTTTAAATTTCATTCCCTAAAGTCTATCGTTTAGCGAGGAAACCAGATGTGAAGACAAGTACCTATTTGTTGCTTGAAACTGTATAACCTAGTCAGCTGTAATATATTTAGTGGCCATAATGATACATTGAAAATCTTTACACATACTTGTATTCGCTGATTTTCTGTAATAGCTTGGGGAAAGAAAGAATGATGATAATTATAATTATTAAAATTTATTCTTTTCCTTAACTATTTTATTTAATTCTTGTATTCCTTCTCCCCCCCCCCCCCAGTAAATAGCTAGCCCATATGCTTATGATTACTTAATTGTTTTTACACCGATACTGGCAGCAAAATCATAAGAGTATAAATAATAATAAAGAGAGGAAGAAGGGGATTGTTAATAATACATTTTTAATAAGGAGAATAGGAATGCCATAAAAATAATGAATACATGAGAAGTTTAAGTGGCTAACTGAAAGATAGTGTGCTAGGGGATGAGAAAATCAAGAAGTATGGAAATATATGATAATACGAGTCCTCCCTTTCTACCGTTTTCTTCCACTAAAGGCCTCCTGCACGTGGGATGGCTTGGTTTAATTAGACTTTGGTAACATAATCAGATGATCTGAAGCCTTGGAAGATTCACATCGTTCGAAAACGTATATGCTCATTCATGAGTAACGTTGCTCTGAAAACCTAGAATCACATCGACCTCATGGCTAACCATATTTTTTTGGGGGGACTGTACCTCGGAGGTGTGAAAGTTCACTGTGCTATCATGAGTGACACACCTCCCCGTTCCTGGCTGACATACCACTAGATCTCTGTATGATGTTTTACTGGAGTCCATAAGTCATTGCTAGCGAGTGGAAGTAAAGTATTGTAACATCACACTATACAATAAAACATTCGGTAGAGCAGTTAAGATTATTTGAGGAGGTGTATTGAATTTCTATAGCGTGTTTGTGTACAAATAAAATTGACATCAGTTGTATTGTTTTCTAAGACATTTTGACTTGCACATTCTATATATTTTACTGTTGCTTATTTTTTTTATAAATCTTAAATAATATTAATTATTTACCTCATTTAATAAGACAAAATGTCTTGCTTGATGACATATATTAGATATTAGATGGAAAATGTGGTGTGGCTCAAGCGAGTGAACGATATCCTTTTCAAGTTTAATCAGGTGACTTTATAGGTTACCTTGGTGCCCTTTTAAAAGTTTTGCGAATACTCTATATTTAGGGAGTATAATCCCTGCAATTTGTATAAATTAACTGTAAAACTTCCATGCTTTTTTAATGTTTTCAATTTAAATGAAGATATTATTAAATTATACTACCATACAAAATAATATGAACGGTGTAGAGTGGCATTGTTGGAACAGAGTGACACTTGACAGCTATAATATTGTCAAAGACTATATACGAAAGATAGGAAAGCAACTTTCCCTACCACTAACAAGATTGTGATCAAAACCCATGACAGCGCCATCTATTGAGATGGCCCGTCACTGTGCGGAGCAACATTTTAACGATTGCTAACGTCAATTTTTCATGAAATATGCTAAGATTTGTTAATAAAACCAATTTTATATTTTCTCCATATAATACAAATAAAATGTATAAATTAGTCATTCTCCCTGCTATGTTATCATAAGTTACTGGAAGAATTGTTACTCCCTTTAATTTTTATTCACGTTTGGAACATATTTTTGCATATTTCATGTGTGAAACATATAAATATTTTATTTCATATATTCATTTAAGTCAACTGAATGCCAACTCATTTTCTATGTTTTAGAATATAAAATATTACATTGTCTTTAAGTAACAGTCAGTATTTTGGGGGTGAAGGGTATACATAAATAGTTTTAACTTTTACTTTTATCCTCTTCACCACTGATCGGCTTGGGCGATCGGTTTATATATTTATATATTTTTTGTGGAAAATAAACCTTAAAACTATTTATGTATATCCTTCACCCCAAATATATAAATATGTAAATGTGGATCATAAAATAAAGTCTATAGACATATACGTATGCAAACATATTTATTTGCATATGCACAAAAGAACATTTCATAATTTAAAAGCCACACAGAGAGGTCACAGCTCAAGACTGAAGAAGCCGCAAGTCCAGAAAACTGTGAGGGCAAACTTTTTCAGAGTGAGGGTTGTGAACTCTTGGAACAATCTACCAGAGAGTGTTGTGACTGTGTAGTGGTCTAGGTCAACCAGCGCCGCCCACGGAGCGGGTGTCAACTATTAAGCCACGCCTACCCCAGCTATTTAAGACCTGACCTCGTGGTGACCTCTTTTTTTTCTACCCACAAGCTGTCCTCCTCTGAGCACCCTCACCAACCAGCTCTCTACATCACGCTTGTAACCACGCTGCCTTCCCAGCACCAAGCTGCATTGTACATCCAATACAACATGTATACAGAGAGCACATTGTGAGTTTCCTTTCTCCATCCCATCCTGAGTGTGGTGATCAGTGGTGAAGAGGATAAAAGTAAAATATACCATAACACTTGCTACTTTTGTTCACAAGGAGGCGGTCCTATCTTTTTGGTTTAATTGAAAGATTGAAGCTTGACTTAAAGGTTATGTGGCCAATAGATATCTCACACTCAGGACGAGGTAGGAGAGAAACTCACAATTGCGTTTTCTTTATATAATGTAAGTACAGTGCAGTGCTAGGGAGTTGCTGTGTGGTGAGGTGCTCGCGAGGGCTGAAGCGGACGGCTAGTGACTAATCAGCAGTTGTAGGAGAGCGTATTCACTACACCTTCCCTACAGTGTAATTGCCTTCGGAAAAATGATGGCTGCATAATCTGGTGTTTATGCTTATATTTTCAGGGCTTTTTGCTTTAAGTTTCTCAAGCCCCAGAACTTGTACCTATTGCAAGTACTTGTAAATTAAATTTAAAAATCAGATTCTACTTTGCCTGCAGGGAGCTTTCACATTGTTTGTCAATATAATGCCAAATAAACCTGTCATATCATATGTACGTAATTCAGAACTGTGCTCCTACCTTTCTTTATCCTTTGGGAATGAATGGTATACAAATTGGGGAGGATCTTTCTTGGTTCTGCGGCATAACATGAACGGGTGTCCTCTTGCTGCCATTTTGACAGGAAATGAATTTCGCGGTCACATAACATAAACAAACTAGCATTTACAGACGACACGAACTGCACACTACCGCCATCTATTGTTTAGGCTCAGCACTTTGTAGTACCCAATGAGCACAATATTTGGGTTCACTTTCTTATCTTCAGTATATAGTCCTTGATATTGTGTCGTCTGCTCAAGCCGCCCAGTGCCAGTGCCGGTACAGACGGGGGTTTAGTGTGCGGGTGACTGTCGCTTTGCTGTACACATTCTTTACACAATCAACAAACATGAGTGACCTAGCAATTGACACGGGCAATCCTGAACTTGACAAGAAAGCAAGGGAGTGGCTTAAATGGGATAAGGTAGTAAACTGCTCAATGTAATGTTCTTAGTTTCAGAATTGAGAGTAGTGAAGCTGTGTCTGGATATTTGTATTCTGCTTTTGTTAGTCAGTAGAAAAATTTAATAGATGCATCATTATCTCCTAGCATTTGATTTAACGGATTTTAATTTTTTGTCATGCTGTATTAAAAATTGGAATCAAGTATGTTATTTTGTGTGGGGTGAACCAATTAAAAGGATATTATAACGGGGTTTGGTTGAGTAAAAATATGAACATCCTGTGAGTGTTTTAGGTGAAGGTGTAGATAACGGCTATCACCGGAGTAAATTGGTTGAATGTTTTTTCCTATAATTATCATGATATTAAACACAAAAATTTTAACGACAATGCATAGAACCTAATAGAACCTAACCTAACATACCCATAGGTTGGATGGTAGGTCAGGTTCTTTGAATTATCGTCTTAATTTATGTGTTAAACAACTTGCCTTAATATTGACGTTGATATACAATAGGGTAAATTTGCATTAGTGCACACAACTCTGTAAGAAAGTCAAAACTATGTTTTTCTAGTGTATTTTTGTGTGTTTTGACCTACATTTCCGTCGGAAATTGCCTGGGTTTTTTTAGTTATCGGGGGTTTTGGGTGGGGCGTTTTCCGAAAAAATCAGGGCCAAGCGAATACAAAATACAAAAAAAAAAATCATAAACCGAACCTTTTTTGGATGACCTAACCTAACCAAAATAACCTAACCTAACTTAACTTTACCTAACATGACCTAACCTAACTTTACCTAACCTGACCTAACCTAACTTTACCTAACCTGACCTAACCTAACTGTCACCATGTGATGAAATTATTTATTTCTTGCCTTATTGGCCTGGTTCTGGTTCGTCGCCGGATTTACTAAAATGCCAACTATGTTTGTCTTGACGATATTTACGCTTGTTCTTACACGCGCAATTAACTCCATATAATTGAAGTGACACCCATCGCAGACTTCCATGGTTTGAAATGAAATTGAATTTCAAAATAAGACCCAATATCACTATCGAATCTGAGTGGCAAAAATTACCGCGAATTAAACCACAATTTTAATTGGCAAAAAAAAGAGCTTTTGATTAGCCGCGTGACGTGTACGGGAATGCATGCGCATGACGATTTATGAAGGGAACACGTTGAGTGGAAGGTCAAGTAGGCGATAGTGGCTGAAGATTAATGGAAAAAAATAGAGAAAGATTTGGGATCGTTATTATATGTTTGCGATGGTAATGTAATAGAAGAAAATTATCTAAAAAATATGATAATAGATTTGGGGTAGGAAAGTTGTGTGCACTAATGCGAAAATACTGTCGTTTCTTTTAATACAGCTACTCCCCGACTTACGACCTACTCAACCTACGACCTGCCTCGGTTGGTACGACCATCCGCACATACGACCGCCGCAGTCGGTGCCAGAAATTTTTTCAAATGACGAGCGTCTTTTTTAGACTGAAACGTTTCCGTCCCATACCAGAGCGTCGCTTGGCTTGGGTCGCCGCGTGGCTACAGCAACCACGCTGTAGAATGCTTAGTTGGTGTTTGGCTGTCAAATCCGCAACTGATAGCACTGTGTACTGACATTATTTTCGTATCTAATTCACTTTAGACTGACCGGAAATAATACAAGTAAGACTGCTGGTGGTGCTCAGAAGAAAAGGAGACCAATTAATTTTGAGACGAAAATGAAGATGATAATGCAGTATGAAAATGGAAAAAACTGTAGCCACCATCTCACACGGCCTAGGCTTCTCACGCTCGACCATATCTACAACAGTATTTTGAAGGACAAGGAACGTATTCGTGAGGTAGTGAAAGGATCAGCATCTATAAAGGGAACTATAATAACGAAGAAAAGACAAGGTCCTATTCATGAGATGGAAAAATTACTTGTGATATGGATGGAAGACCAGATACAAAAGTGTGTACCCTTAAGCCTTCTAACCCTACAGGCTAAGGCAAGAAGCCTTTTCAAAAGCCTGAACTAGCAGGCAGGAGATGAGTGCGAGCAAACCTTCACAGCAAGTCATGGGTGGTTTAATAGATTTAAGAACTGCTGCAGTTTACATAATGTAAAGGTGAGTGGAGAGGCAGCTAGTGCTGATGTTGGTGCTGCCGAAACTTTTAAGGAGGAGCTAGATCGTGTCATCGTGGAGGGAAATTATTTACCTGAGCAAATATTCAATGTGGATGAAACTGGATTATTATGGAAGCGCCTGCTTGAACGGACATACTGTACATTCACAAAGAGGCGAAAACAATGCCGGGATTCAAGGCATTTAAGGACCGAATTACACTTCTGTTGGGAGGGAATGTAGCTGGTTTCAAGATAAAGCCCTTCATGATCCATCATTCAGAGAACCCAAGGGCTTTTAAACATGTCAGCAAGCTCACACTGCCAGTGTTTTATCGAAGTAACAAGAAAGCATGGATGACCCTAGTACTGTTTGGGGGAGTCGAGGGCCGCTAGGGGGTTAGGTTAGGTTAAATAAGGATAAATTAAATACTGATCCCTAAGATTCCCTGGATGACCTAAACAGATCTGTATAATAATACCGAAATAGCTGTGATGTTTCAGTTATTACGTTTTAAAAGTGATTTCATTGATAGTAAATTACTGTACAGTAGGTTCACAAGTTTAGCTGAACACTTGAAAACAGAAAAGTTAATTTACGAGTAAACCGCTATCATCAGAAAACATTTATGGATTTCCTTTGCTTTTTTGTGTGGGTAATTATTGACGACTGACCCACGGTTGACTTTTCATAGAAAACGATTTAAAAATGCCACAATTTAATTTTTTTTTATAGCGGAGCCCCCCCCAGCTAGGAAGTTAGGTAAGGCTAGGTAGGTACTGTATCTTGGTTGGTTCGGTGAAGTTTTAGTGGTATTATTGCAGTTTTGTACAACCATGAAATGAGAATTTTGTCTTTGTAATCAATAATTCAGATAGTTCTTGGAGGTTTGATTAGGTCATTTGTGAGGGAAATGCTATAGGGGAAAAGTGTTTTAGAATTGTCCGAACTATTGATTGCAAAGATAAAGCCTTTGAGATTCTGTGGTTGTACAAAACTGCAAGTTACCATATTGGTTGAAAATGCAAATTTACCGTTCTTGTTAATATCGCGGTAAAGATTAGCATTTTGGTGTACTTTGTTTAAATGTGACATTCCTTTTCTTTGGAAAATCCCCATTTATGAGAAAATATCAGAGACATATAGAACAACCAACCAAAAAAACCTACCTTAACCTTACCCAACTTCTGCTGAACCCCCTGCCATATTAAACAGAAAGAACTTATTTTCATATCTGGTACCAATGAAAGCAACTTTGTTGAAGCATCATGTTGTGATTTTACTCTTTTATTGGATGTGAGAGTACGCTTTGACTGACCGGGTCTGTTGTATACATACAGACGACACGCAGCGTCTTGGCAGATTTTTTGGAGTATTATTTACAGTAAATAATTAAACTTTTGACATTACAGTATCTCCAAAATACACTGAGTTTCACTATTATGTAGTGCCAGTTTGGAACTGGGTGGTTCAAGTACTGTAATGCATTTACTTTGCAATTATTGGTGTAGAACCTGGAGACTTGTCATTAGTGGGCAATGTGGTGTGATGAGAGTGTAGTGCTGAAATTAACTCCTGCAAATTTGCTATCTGAGCACACAGTGGTTATGTGCTTAGATTACCCTCATGTATAGCTAGATAATTGTCTTACTGTTTACTGCTTTTTTAATTATTTTAATAATGGTGAAGACAGCTACCACAAGAAGCAGTTGTTCGATTTCGTTAATTTTTTCCACAGATGTTGTTTGAATGATAGTAATAAATATGATACGACAATGCCCAGAACCTGACCTGACCAACCAAACCTACGTAACCTCCTAAGTGGGACAACCCCGTCATATTTAGTGAATCCCTCTTAGCCAGAACTCTCCAATAGCTGGAATTGAAATTTTTCTGGAATTTTTTTCTCAATTTGGGGTTTGGGAACGATTTTTTGAGGTTGAAAATCAGGAGCATTTCCTGGAAAATTCCGAGAAAAATTACAGAAACACTCCCCATATCTCTCTCTTCTGGGTGTGGGAATAAATTTTCTGGGACTTCCGAGAGATTGCAACGCGATCCAACACATCCCCACGTGCCAGGCGCGTAGGTGGTGTAGCTGTTGGAATTGCTTAGTTCATATTCTGCTACCATGGTAGAAGGTTGTTCCCTTACTCTACATTACTGTACCAGAACAAAATCAGCCAAGATTACAGTGTTAAGAATAATAAAAAGTGATTACAGATGTGTATACTGTAAGTGGGAAACACTGGAGCACCTTAGCTTTTGTCTTTATCCAAGACATCTTCAGGTCATGAGACTTACTAATCCTCCACTCCAACAATGAGTGACCTGACATTGCATCAGGTCAGGTCAGTAACATGACCAACCTCCATCGCAAGTGTTAAGACGTGATTACTGTTGTGTACCGGGTATTACATTTAGCAAAGTGGACAGGGTTTGAGCATATGGTTACCTGGAAATCTCTCATCCCCAGAAGTGCTCTGTGCCGTACTGTACTTTCATATATGGTACTGATGAAAGTAACTTTCTTGAAGCGGCATTAAGTAATTTTATGTTAATCAGTTGTTGCACTGTAATATCTAATTCTTCTTTACCGTCAGTGCTCTACCGCATTTTGAACACTTACACGTCTTGCCAACTAGTCACTGTTGACAGATGAACTCTTGGAGACGGTCTTCATCCTCAGCAAGCACAGATAACCTGAGTTAAGACAAAGAACAACTCTCACAAGGTACCGTTATTACATAATTAAAACACAAGATGGTGGGTTTATCTCTTGAGTCTGTCCCCTTGAAGGAGAACAATGAGGGAGGTGGTGTAGTGAGAGGGAGGTGGTGTAGTGAGAGGGAGGTGGTGTGGTGTTGAGGGAGGTGGTGTGGTGTTGAGGGAGGTGATGTGGTGAGGGGGAGGTGGTGTAGTGAGGGGAGGTGGTGGGTGAGTGGTGTGGTGAGAGGGAGGTGAGAGGGAGGTGTGGTGGGGGGAGGTGGTGGTGATAGGTGGTGTGGTGAGAGGTGAGTGAGGGGAGGTGGTGTAGTGAGGGTGATGTGTGAGGGGGAGGGGAGGTGGGGGGGGGGAGGTGGTGTAGTGAGGGGGAGGTGATGTAGTGAGGAGATGGTGATGATGGTGAGGGAGGTGGTGTAGGGAGGGGAGGTGTGTGGTGAGGGGAGGTGGTGGGTGAGGGGAGGTGGTGTAGTGAGAGGGAGGTGGTGTGTGTGAGGGGGAGGTGGTGTGGTGGAGGGGGAGGAGGTGGTGTGAGGGGGAGGAGGAGAGGGAGGTGTGGAGAGGGAGGTGGTGTGGTGAGAGGGAGGTGGGGAGGTGTAGAGGGAGGTGGTGGTGAGAGGGAGGTGGTGTAGTGAGAGGGAGGTGGTGTAGTGAGAGGGAGGTGGTGTAGTGAGGGGGAGGTGGTGTAGTGAGGGGGAGGTGGTGTAGTGAGAGGGAGGTGGTGCAGTGAGAGGGAGGTATACAGAGGATTAAGGTTGTACAGTATTCATGTAAGTTGTGCACAGACATAAGCTCATCGAATTACTGAATACTCTCTCTCTCTTTCTCTCTCTCTGTGTGTGTTGTGCATGCCAAACATTTAATGAAATATTGTTAGGCTTCCAAGCACGTTGTAGAAGTTGAGGTGGTGCCGTGCCAAGACACTTACATAGCACACACATTAACAGCACTACTAAACCATTGTCTTATAACATTTTACTTTATGATTTATATTTTAAACTTAATTGATACATGATGGCTCGACTTGACTACTTTTGCACTTAGACAACTGATCAGTGAAAAAACCAGGACATGTGGAAATGCATTATACACTAGTGATATCATGAAGCTTCGCATCTGCAACCACAACTGCTGAGCAACTGTATAAATTATCACAACCTGTACTCAAATGTACTAAGTTAATTCCTAAAAATTTTACTTCTAAGGCCAACTATGGGATGTTTACTCAAATTAATCGCTATCTTGCAAGAATTCCAGCAATGCAAGTTATATTCTGCAAAATCAAGTCATTGACATTTTATAAGTGAAAAACTAAAACTCCCTGCCTCTTATAACCCTTGAGTATGCGTTAATCTCCTCTCCTGGCTGTCAACACCCCTCTTCCCAGCCAGCAAGGGGGGGCAGATGGCAGTAATAATGACTAATGGGATGAATTTTGTTTTAGGCTTAAAGTTTTCTCTTATAAAGTGTCACAAACTTGACTTAAGAGAATATAACTTGCATTGCTTGGATTCTTGCAAGATAGTGAGTAATTTGAGCATAAACATCTCATAGTTCGCATAAGAAATACATTTTTTAGTCCTTTCGCATAGTATTTTGAGTACGAAATGAGTACAGTTATATGTTGCTCATAATTTTGGCCCTTTTCACAGGGAAAAGTCTGTACAACTAGCCCCAGTGGTCAGAATATTATGGTATCGAATGTTATTAATATAATCTTATCCTTTTCTATTTTTAATTTATTTTTACTCTAATTTTTTCGCCCCTAGGCCCTGTTGTGGGTCGATGACCTGTTCCCGGGTGGGCCATTCCTCGTAAAAAAAAAAAAGACTTTGGGATAGAAACTGTAATAATTTGAGCTTATTAATACCAGTACCCTTCATATACAGTAAAATACATGGCTGCGTCATTTATCGCAAAGGTTACGGGCATGAAACTCGTTGCGAATATCTAAATTGCGAATAGCGGAGCAATTTCTCCCATAAGAAATAATGTAAATAAGGGGGATAAGTGCATCACGATGGTCACGACCGTCAGATTTTAACACTTGTTTTACTCAACACATTTAGAACATAAAATAAATAAAGAAACAAGGGCATAATATTAAATAAACATCAATAACAAACACTTTGAGTTTATTTGGCATATATATTTATATGTACAGTATACAGGGGTACTTTACATGTTTGAGTGTTTGAATGTTTATGTCCGTAGGTGTCAGTGGTGTTGCAGACCCGGCCATCTCCTTGATCTTGTCGGCACTTTTAACTATAGAATACACCGTAGAGGGAGCCAAGCCGTGCGCGCCCCCAATCACTGACGTTCCCTCACCGTGTTCATGTCTTTTTACGATATCCAATTTCACGTCCAACGTAACTGCCACACGTGATCTCTTAGCAACATTGCTGGGAGTTTAGTAGCTGGTCGCTTAGGCATTGCGAGATCACACAAAACACACGCCAGCACATGTGAGACTGAGGCGAGCGGGAGCGCATGGCGGAGGAATACGTACACACGCTGTCCTACGCTATGGATGAGGCGCGCGGTTCAAAATTTTTGCTCTTACGAATTTGCGAATAAACGGGGCAACTATTGCGAATAGTGGAAATGGGTAACAATAAATTGATGCTGATAAACGGGGTTATGAATACCTCCCCAACTTACGACCTACTCGATTTACGACCACCCGCACTACGACCTGCCTCAGTTGTACCAAAATTTGGTCAATTTACGTATTTTTGAGTCCCAAAGTCAGTACACAGACAAAATTTTCATCTGTAATTCACTTTAAAATGGCTGGCAAGCTTAAAAGTGAGTGTTTGTGGTGCTGAGAAGAAAAAGAGACACCCATTTTAGATTTTCTATGTATTATTTAAGCATTTCCGACTTACGACCATTTCGACTTACGACCTGGATGTTGGTCCCTAACCCCGTCGTAAGTCGGGGAGGAGCTGTATTTATTATTCGGCTTGTCATTTACGGATACAGTATCATATTGGAAACGTCTCGGCGGATGATTATGCTATCAAATTCATCTCTTTAACACAAAGTTTATAACGAATGCTGTGAGGCAGGTGGGGGGGGGGGGTTCCAGTGGGAGTATATGTGACACCCCCCCCCTCCCTGGTCACCTCACTGATTGTTTGTCTACTGTACTGTCTCATTCATGATACAATATTGTTTATTTGTTTTTCATTAATTAGTAAAGGTATGTTACTGTAATAATCTGTACTTATTAATATCTGTACCCTTCATATACTACAATACTGTACAGTATTATGTATATACTGTACCTCATAGGTTATAAATAATGTCATTCAAGACATTGCATCAGGTCAGGTTAGTAACATGACCCCATAATCTCCTACCTTCATCGCAAGTGTTAAGACGTGATTACAGTTATGTATTACAGTTAATTGGATGAAGTGTCTGCCTACTTAGGCTAAAGATGACAGGATCTGCTGGTGAGTACAATATATACAGTACAGTATACATTATTATGTTTACAGTATGAACAATATTGTACAGTGGTGTTTGCATACATAACTACAGCTCCTGTGAGCTGTAACACAGTTCTATTGCTGCCCGTATCATATAGAGCTTTTGTTTTCTAAATACATTTATTTAACCAAACTTTTATATAAAGTATTTAGGATTATTTTGATAAAAAAAAGGTGTGTCCAACGAAATTAGAACTGATTTTACTGACTCCGGTATCAACATTTCTTACATTTTCGTTTTGTAAAAGAATGGAATTCCCATCACTATGTTATATCAAAATATTTTGTTTAAGGACATCTTATTGGAAATATCTCGTAGTAAATTTATTAAGGATCATTAAGGTATCAAATTCATCTCCTAATCACAATTAGCCACGCTTGAGTGAGGAAGGGGGGAGGGAACTGACCACACGACCCTCATCCCCCCAAAAAGGTTCGCTTCCTTCAACAACACTCGGCCCACAACAGATAGTTAGTCCTTTTGAATTAAAGAACTCCTGTTAAAAGCCATGAAACATAAAAAAAAGGGGATAATTGTTTGTAAACAGCTCCATTTCGGTGTGATAATATGGGCCAATACATCTTCTTGACATCAATCCAGGCTGTGAGATGCACATTTTGATAAACACCCTTCCTTCATGGTGTTTGTTAGGTAACTGAGCAAATGTGAAATTAATGAGGGTGAATTATTACTGAAGGTGACATCTACTGTAGTATCAATATAAGACTCGGGCATCTCCAGTATACTGTATTTGGGTAACATCAGCCTGTATTTCATGCGTGCTTAGGACTGGAAGGGTTATGAAGGTGAATGAAATAAATGATTTCGGCAAATGAAAGTGGATTAGGTAAATGATCTTAAAAAATAAAAAGAAATATTCACTGTAATTAACCTGATCCATGGGAGTAACTTAAAATTGTTCCGCAGAATGAAAAAACTCTTGAAGAGATTAAGGAGCTGACATCACACAGGGATGTAGCAACACTGAAGAAGTTACTACTGAACCGTCTTTTGTTTGGCACCGCTGGACTTCGGGGCCGCATGGGAGCTGGCTATGCACAAATGAATGACCTTGTTATTATACAGACATCACAGGTAAGTAAAGTTTAACATATTACCCTGAGTTAATGACCTTGAAAATTTATCATAACATTGATGAGAAAGGGTGGACTTCAAGATTCGTGGGCTTGAAGTCAAAGTTTCATCTACCTGTGATATAAACCATACAACATTTGAAAATTTTTACTTGGGGTTTTGAGGATTCATGGATTAGAGCTCAAGCATGGTGATTCTGCGGCAGATCTATGATAATCTGCTGTGTATAATGACACACAACCATTAGATAACTACAGTTATGCTGTCCCTATACATAACAGTACAGGGGGTACCCGACTTACGAACATCTGACTTACGAACGCCTGCCGATACGAATGGGGTTAAACTTGAAATTTACAGTATTTTATTTACCTGATGACTTATTTTTTACTTTCATTTACTCAGGCTGAGGGGCAGGTGGTGACTGGCTGAGGGGCAGGTGGTGACTGGCTGAGGGGCAGGTGGTGACTCTGGCTGAGGGGCAGGTGGTGACTCTGGCTGAGGGGCAGGTGGTGACTGGCTGAGGGGCAGGTGGTGAGACTGGCTGAGGGGCAGGTGGTGACTCTGGCAGAGGGGCATGTGGTGACTCTGGCTGAGGGGCAGGTGCAGACTCTGGCTGAGGGGCAGGCTGGTGGTTTTTCTTGTGGAAAATGGCACTGATGGCTGAGACTTATGAACAGGCTTCAAGAAATCGGTGACTTTGGCCTGCTTTGCGTACTCCTTGTTCTGCTGATGAAGCTCCGTGTAGCAGCTGAATAATTCCCGCAGGCCATTTCTCACCTTGAAGCTGCATTCACCACCAGCGTTTAGGTAAAACATACTCTGGCTGCAGGTCTGCATGTTACCCAAAATTGTTTCCAAGTTGGTTAAAGTTAAGGTAGGGAGGATGTGTGGTGACTCCTCTGCTTCCTGCTCCTTCTCATGAGAGATGAGGAGCTCAGTGACGTTCTCTTCTGGTGCACCGGTGAAGCCCCTGAAGCTATGTACAGCGTCGGGCCAAAGCTGTCACCACATTCTGTTCATTGTAGCCGGTGACATTTCCTCCAAGGACTGTGTAATGTTGTTTAGGCCTTTTTTGATGTTGTATGCCTTCCAGAAGTCTTGTACAGACAATCCACCTTGATCACAGGGCTGCAGCAATGTGGTGGTATTCGGAGGCAGAAACATTACCTCGATGTTGTCACCCGAGTTGTTTTGATCATATATAGCATGATGGTGTGAATTTGTAACCATAATTAAAGTGGAATACTGTATTGTCTCTCGGGATATTGTATCTTGAGGTTTACCTCTATGTAACAGCTTATGGATAGCACTTACAGTAACACATGTAACAGCTCATGGATAGTATTTACACACAAAAAAAATAATAAACTTGTTCATTGTTTTAATTATTGTATTACCTTTTTCAGGGATTTGGCAAGTACCTCACAACAGTTAACCCAGAAGCAAAGACGAAGGGTGTTGTCATTGGTCATGACAGCCGTCACAATAGTCATCGGTAAGTTAGTTTTTTAAATTTTGCAGATTGATAAGAAGGAAGTAATGTGTAGTGTATTAGTTACATTGGACTGTGCCAAGTTAGCATATTAAATGAGATTGTGTCCTCTTTATTACTGCCTAAGTTCAATGAAATTCATTATAGATGTGCAGATTGCAATCATTATTGCTGGAAATTCCTTGCTTAAAATTCAATTAAACCTTTCTTCTTTTTATATATAGCCTTTTGGTTATCAAGTTTCTTATGGAACCCATACCATTAGAATTTTCCCTGGCAAAACATGCCATTACGCACTGTTTTGTCCAGCAAAGCTAGAGTTGAGTTATTGCTTTCTACAACTAAGACTTTGATTACATCAAAAGCCAACAAGGTTTTAGAAACACCGAATTGAACATATGAGATATTGTGTATTTGGAACTGCAACCATAAATGGGATTTCAGGTTTCTGTGATCTTCAGTTTCTTTCCATTTGCTGTGGCTGTGGATGCATCTGACTCGCGGGAAACACCATTTCCACGCTGCAGTGCTTCCAGCACTTTGTTTTTCTGCTCCAGTGTACAGTAATTGCTTGCCTGGATTTCTTGGCCGTTGGGGTAGTTAATGGTGTAGTGGCTGGCCTCTTGGACATAGTGGCGATGGTTGATGCACGTGGTAGAAGGAGATAGTGTCACATAATATGTCCGTTCACTTGAGCACAAAAGTGCACAAACATGCCCCTTTGGAGCATTATGCTACTAGACTAATAGGCTGAAGGATAGAATCGTGAGTCTCCTTTGCCATCCTCCACAGTAAAAATGGATTTTCAAGATAAGTCATTGATTTTATAATACCATTCCAATTTCTTTTCGTGTCTAAAAAATCAGGTTTGTACTGTTTGATGCACTTTCTGTGAACAACAATTTAAGGAGTGTTTCCTTCACAGGTTTGCTAGATTGGCTGCTGCAGCTTTTTTGAATGCTGGAGTACCTGTTTACCTTTATGGAAAGATTGTACCAACACCATTTGTACCATTTGGTATAAATCAACTTGGAGCAGCTGCTGGAGTCATGGTTACAGCATCACACAACCCAAAAGAAGATAATGGCTATAAGGTGTATTGGGAAAATGGAGCACAGGTAAAGTGGATAAAGAAGAAGCTTATGATAATGTATTTTGTTGTATGAAAATAATGATTTTCTAGTAAAGCAGATTAATTGAATGAACTTATTTTCTTTTATGATAGAGGTAAGACAAGTTACCTTTGTATACTCGTATGCTTGCTTCCTTCAAGTCACGACCTCTTTATCATGTTATGTGCATCTTGGCAATGCTATAAATGCAGTTTTCATTTCAACTACAGCATGCCCTTAAAATTTGCAGGGGTTTGGGTCACAAAATGGCCGCGAATAGCCAAATCCGCGAATATCATTTGCTGACCGGTCGGGGAGTACATTTTTACTCGTGTTTAAAGAAATGTATATTCCCTTATGTGTTTGCCCATAGGACAATTATTTCTTTTACCTGTATTGTATATAGTTGTACACATACACAAAACACATACAAATAAATAATAATAGGAAAATCCTCTCACAAATAATCAGAAACATGACAACAAAATGTATCAAAATGTAGAAAAAATGTGTGAGTCTTCCCTCAAGTCAACTCTGTGCTTTGTTATTAAATTTAACTCAACTCTGTGTGTGAGTGAGAGAAAGCAGTGGTCCTCCCCACCCTGCTATATGGCAGTGAGACATGGGTCACATACAGGAGGCACCTCAAGGCACTTGAAAACTTTCACCAACGTAGTCTACGTTCCATTCTCCGAGTTTGCTGGGAAGACAAGAGAACAAATGCCAGTATTCCTGCTGACACCAACTGTAGGAGCAATGAGGCTACCATTATCCATGAACAGCTATGCTGGACTGGCTGTTACGATAATTTCTAGTAACAGTATAACAGTAACGGGGAGAACATAATATCTCTACCTTTACCAACTGTGTATCTGTTGGATGACTGTTACTTGTTGTATAACAACTATTTGTGAAGCTCTCATATATGTAACAACCTTCCTAGATTGTCACCACTTGTAACAATCACTTGTGAAGCATGTTACCTTATATTCTAGACCAGTGGTTCCCAACCTTTTTTTCTAGCAACCCCAATCATGTACCTCTAGCCATGAATGCAACCCCAATGGTTAAGGTTAATTTCATTCAACACCTCCCACATAGGCCTATTTCTCCTACAAATTTGTGGGAATTTTCCATGAAGTGGCAGAACTGCTTCGCGATCCCAAGAAAAACACTTGGCGACCCCAGGGTTGAGAAACGGGGTTCTAGACGAACTAAAATATAGATCAAAGTTTATTGGATCTTCTGTAGTGAAATCCAATATGATCCTTTTGTTTGTTTATTATAAAAAGAGTTCTATGTACACATTCAAAAAGGATTATCACCGTAACTTAATCACTGTAGCTAAGAGTGTTAAATGAGGACGAAGGCTATCTTATTGTAGCTCTTCTAAAATATGTCCGATTGATGTGAGAACGGGAGTGATCTTGAGTAGGGACCCTCGAGGGAGAACGGAAATATATCCGATGTCCTCCCTCGAGGAAAGACGGAACCATCAACGATGGCTCTAAATAATGTCTTCCTCTCGTCAGGGTTATCAAACTACTGCCCGCAATAGGTGGCCAGAGAGCCGGTTACTTAATCCTGAACTCGGCACCAAGTGATGTGACTAACTGTGGACACACCTTATCGCGTGGGCCTAGGGTTAACAAAAGCCTTCATTAGAGAAAGGAAAGGGAACATACAGTGAACATACAAATAAATGTTTACAGTGGAGGTTACACAGGTCACGTGCGCTGAGGTGCGTGTGTGTGTTTGTGTGAGAGAGAGAGAGATCATTGCTATAGTTTTTCCACAACTCTTAAGGCTGTTTTTTGTAACAGTGGCAACATACACATTCTTCTCCCTGCTCCCTGGAGAGATACCAAACACTTCATTACTAATAGCTAGGTAGTTCTCGAACATTCTAGAACAAATTTAGGGAAGGCTGGTACTTGTCTCAGCCCACACAGGATGTTTATTATTGAATGATAATAATTGTCTAAGCCCTTTAGGAGTTAATATGCAGTTGCTTAAAGGCTTGTCACACATTTATTTCATAAAGATTTCATTACATAGACATTATTTATTTCCACACATGATTTTATATTCAGTATGCATGCTTTAAATAAATCTGATGTAATTGTTGATGGAAACTCGTATCCCATTTTTCACTGTGACTTTGCCATACCTGTATGTACAGAATTGCTGCCATGAGGTGAAACATTTCTCCTGAAGGCAACCCCACAAAATTACTGCATATCCTGGTGGTTCCCCCCCATTTACAGTGCAACCTTCACCACGCCCCACCTTGCTTCCTGTTTGACTTTGTTTTGTTTCACGTAAACTGAGGACATCAAGGTCCTTTTAAGATGAATTATAGGTATCACTATATTAATCAATGTTGAATATGTGAAAAACAATATTAGCAAGAGTACCAGTATTCAATGTCCTTAAAATTGCAGATCATACCACCCCACGATACAGGCATACAAAAGAGCATTGAAGAAAACCTTGTACCATGGGAAAATGCTTGGGATACAGAAAGAGCAATGGCACATCCTGAGATGAGTGATCCTCTGGAAGAAATATCTAACAAATACTTCAGCATGTTGGCCTCCTCCATGCTTGACAAGGATATGAACAAAGCATCACCTCTCAACTTTACTGTCACTTCCATGCATGGAGTGTCTCATAATTACATGGTTGAGGCATTCTCAAGCTGTGGCTTTAAGGTAAGATATCATTAAGGTATTTATTTTTTTATAAATTTATGCCATATATTTAATGTTTTCACAGTTAGTTGGTCTCTTTGCTCCTTAGTAGTACTGTACAGTGTGCAGTAGAGTGATATACCCGTTAGCCGGAACAATTGGTGCAGAGCACTTCCGGTAATGAGAGATTTCCGGGTAACGAGACGACTCTCACAAAGCCGGAAAAAAATCCCTCATCGCTGGAGTTTTCCAGAATTTTCCAGGTAACGGAAAAATTTTCTCGGAAGTTCCAGAAATTGCCCATTACGTCATCTCTCGAACTCGGAAAAATATCCCCAATCCCTGGAATTTTCCGGGTAAGGGAAAAATTTTCTCGTAATATTCTGGAAAATGTGACCCTCAGAAAATTGCTTCCAAAGCCAAAATTTTCCAGAAATTTCTGGCTTTGGGAACGATCCTCCGAGAAAATTTCAATTCCGGCTATCGGAGAGTTCCGCGTTTGAGGGATTCCAGCTAACAGACTCCCAGCAGATGAAATTTGGCAGATTTTTATTTTAGTGATATACTGCCCATTCTGGGGTCACTAATCCTAAAGGGATAACTTAACTATACTCTTAATTTTAAGGTCGCTGCCACCAGACCCCCCTGGACAGTATGTAGCTTGTTAGGTAGCTGGCAGAGCAAGCCAGGCACGGGGTTATGTTTGGATTCATCAAACCAAAGGTGGGAGTAAGGGTAAAACATCATTCATGACTTAACTAATTTTTTTCCTAATAAATAAACAGTGCATTCAGTTACAATACAAAAAAAATAGTTGGCCTTCATCAAAATAACTACTACTGTATTAGGTTCATCACAATTCACACTAGAACACAACTTTCAACAAATTAACTAATTAAAATCTGCATTCTTCATAACAAATCATTAACCTCCTTACCCAGGTCAATCTTTATACAATCACCCAAAAATACTTTGTAGCACCAACATTTACAGCACCATTCTTCCTTGTAGCACCGAGGTACACGTGATCGGTACCCCGCTCACACCCTACTCTTCCTAGGTAGATGGGATACTTCCCTGGTAATCATACTAGGACTATTCCAGCGTCTGGTATCATGGGGTTGCTTATGTGGCGACCGCGAATCATTCCATTCAAGACAATCATTGTCTTCTGTCCTAGATGGTGATATGTGAGATGTCCAGAGGCCTTAATGGAGATTGCAGGGTGGCCAGCAGAGTTTCCCACAGTAACATGTGGGTGCCTCACAGGAGGACGATGATGGCTGGGCCATGCATTTCTCTGACTCCCTCGGGCCTACATACGCTCTCGGTGTACACCTGCGTGGGTGAGAAGAGACGCCCAACTGATACTATAGCGTGGCGTCTCACCCTTAACTAGGCCTACAGTTTCCAAACTTTAAATTTCACTTTGACATTATTCTGGTTCTCACTGATACACTTTCTCATCTATTGTGATTTTATGCCTTATACAGTAATTACATATCTTAATTCTAAATTACATACTAAAGTAAGTCTGGTTTGCTAGTTTCTGGGTAAATTAATTGGGTTTTATCATTAACTCAGAAGCGTAGCCCGGGGCGTCTTGGGCGCCAACATAGAACAAAGGCCTAGGCTCGTGTTTTCTTGGCGTGGGTACATCCACTTCACCTCACTTTGTATTTAGGGATCCACCCCTCACACGTTGCAATCGTTGAACACATTCATACGATTCTCTGATCACTGCATTGTTCGTGGTTATTCGTCACATGGGGGTAACGAGGTGAACTAAGCTCACACCGGGGTATACAAGATATTCTCTTTGAAGCATAGTTTCTGGATCACTTCCAACACTACACATAGGTCTGATACATTTATCCTTTTTCCAGATCATTGTTCTCATATATTTTCATTTGATATCTGCGGTAGCTATGTTCACTAATCGTTCACAGACGTAAATATTGTGACCTTCAGACACGGTCTACACACGGTTACACTTATCATTTTTAGTACACTAGTCCATATCAATTGGACCTTCCCAATCATCCTATAGATACCTTGAGTTCTCCTTAATGCTATCAGTACATACTCTTAATATTATATGCCCGTACATTGGTACAATTCGTATAAAACAACATACCAGTAGGTGAGTTATCCCTTACCGAAGTTTCCCATTTTCTAACGTTTTCTGTGACTCTACAAGCGCGGTGGATTTGAATGTTATCTAGCGTAATATGAATTAAAGAGATATTAAGGATGACAATGATGTGCGCAGTACAGTGGTACTGTATCATTTTTTGTGGCATTATTAATTACTGTGTTCCCCAAATTATTTAAATGTGTTTTTTCTAAATGACTCTAGATGCAAAGGTAAAACGTGTCATAAATGTTGCTACTAATAATTGAGATAAAAGAATTATTATTATTTTTTGTTTGTTTTTTGTAATAACGGATGGGTCGTGCACTGAAGGATCCTTATTGATGGGCTATGCCACTACTGCCCTTCTTGCAATCTACAAGAAATTGCTTTGTGATCTTCTGGTAGATCACGATTGACATTTTGGCCACCCCTGCCCTACAGTATACCCTGGCCCCTAATAGCCTCGGATAATGAGGGGTGTATAGTATCCAAAAATATGTGGTCAAAGTTGCTGATTGGGAACACTCCTCCCCCTTTATTTACATTAATTCTTATGGGGAAAATTGCCCTGATATTCGCAAATTCGTTATTCGCAATAACTTGGGAACACATCCCTTGTGATAACCGGGGTATTTCTGTGTATGAAAATTTGACTTGAGGTTTCATTATGATTTATCCAAAATTGTATTAATTTCAGCCAATGATTCCTGTAAAGGAACAAATGGTACCTGATCCAGAATTTCCAACTGTCAAGTTTCCAAATCCTGAAGAAGGTAAGAGTGCATTAGACCTGTCTTTCAAGACAGCTGATGAAAATAATTCTACAGTTATACTTGCCAATGATCCAGATGCTGATCGGTTGGCAGTAGCTGAAAAACAACCAAGGTAATAAATGTTTGTATCTTATTACTAATATTATTATTATTATTATTATTATTATTATTATTATTATTTCTGCTTTAGATGGAATTAGTTGATGCCAGTTGTTGTTATTTATAAGTAGTACTGTATAGCTGTGAGAGTTTATGGTATTCATTACTGTGAGAGTTGTTGTAAAAGCAAATAGTGATTGGGGAAGAGCATTATGGTTTAGAATAGGTTAATAAAAACATATGAACATTAGAATTCATGTAACTACAACGGGTTTATTGGCTCCTGTGAGACAACTTTTTATTTACACCCAGCCATTATCATTCTGGTGTCTGTCCAACCTATACAATAGGGTTATGTTCCTTGGGTTCCCCCGTAAGGCATATTCATGGCAGTTGTAAATAATGTTGTTGATTATTATGGGCTGCAGTCGAGCAACACTGGACAGCTATAACCATGGCTGCCAGATACAAATTGTGCAGAGTCATCTAAGCTGCCAAACAATCGGATCCTGAACTACCGAAGTTCAACTTGTACAATGTCAGTTAATTGAGACTAATTTGTTTTATACACAGTATAAACTCGCTTAAGTGATTCTGCCAAATGTTCCTCCCCAGAACTTTGGGTCTTAACTAGTCAACTATTCAGACAGTGAGGAATATTGAGGACAAAATAAGAGCACTTGCAACAGACTACAGTGAAGTACATAACAGTTGTAATGTGATGCTTTAGTATAAATAAATGCGGGTAGAGTCTGCTTATTAGCTTGTTCGTCAGTCAGTCAGCTGGCCTGACTGCTGCGCTTCCACCTGTGCTAACATGTGGGAAACTGCATTTCATACGTTCCATGTTTTGTTTATAGAGGGGGTCCCCGGGTTACGAATGGGTTCCATTCCCGAGGACATTCTTATGTCAGATTTGTATGTAAATCAGAACACATGCTATGTGCATACCGTACTTATAGAACAATGCTTAAAATCCCATTATATCATAGCCTAAATCCTTTTATTCAACTAAATTACTTAATTTAAAACAAAGGAAGAAATAGAATGACAAAATACAGTAAATGAAAGTAAAAAAATAAGTTATCAGGTAAATAAAATACTGTACAGTAGACTCGCAACTTAAGCGAGGGTTACGTTACTGGGACTTCGCGTAAAGCAAAAAAAAAAGAAAAAAGTCAGAAACTCCTAAAAATCATCTAAATCGCCCTTAAATCACTATATAAATACGTACTAGAACTCATAAATCACAACTGTAATGTGATACAGTTGATTAATTTTTATCTCTTGTGCAAAATATATGATACTTTTACTTTTACTTTTATCCTCTTCGCCACTGATCGGCTTGTTAGCCACTTGGGCGATCGGTCACGTCTCTTTTCCTTTATATTCTTCACCAAAAGGTCGGCTCGCTAGCCGCCCGGGCGATCGGTCACGTCTCTGTCACGCACTGTTGGCAAATACTGGGCATGCACCGGCTCCTGAATGTACCTGAACCCGCTCCAGTGTTGGTCAAGTCTTCTCTTGAAAGAGCTCACACTCGGTGCCGTCACAACACTCTCTGGTAGATTGTTCCAAGAGTTTACAACCCTCACTCCGAAAAAGTTTGCCCTCACGGTTTTCCGGACTATATTCAAATTATTTGCTGTCTTGCAAGGATTCTAGCAATGCAAGATATATTCTCCTAAGTTTAGTCTGTGATATTTTATAAGATAAAAACTTTAAGCCTAAAACCACCAAACCCTGGCTGAGAAGGTGGGAAAGAGGGGGAGGGGAGGGAAGGTGAGGTGTTTGACAGCTGGCACCAGAAGGTCTAGTGAAGTATTTATTTATTTATTTATTTATGTCCTTTAGAGTGAGTTTTTGTTTTTTTCTTATAAAATGTCACTGAACTGACCTGGGAGAATATAATTTACATTGCTGGGATTCTTAAAAGATAGTGATTAATTTGAATATAAACATGCTATAGTTTGCACTAGACATAAAAATTTGGAAAATTTATAGTTTGAAATTGGAAATTGTAACCTAACCCCTGGGGTAATCCGCGTATAGTTGAAACCGGGTAAGAAAAATACGCGTAAGTTGCGAGTACAGTGGTCCCTCGGTTAACGAGATTTCGGTTAACGAGTTACCTTCCATAAGATTCTTAACTTCGGTTAACGAGCAATCCCTCGATTAACGAGTTTCTTACGAGCCAACCTCCACATGTTTTAGCTTGCATTTAGCGGTCCACCAGCTGTAGTATTAGTCTGCCAATACAGTAATCGGTTCTAGGGCTTAAATTCCTTACCCTTTTAGTAAATATCAAGAAGTTTATACTATTCAATAATTTTAAAAGTTTAATATTAAATTTTTTAGTCATTTTAACAAACACCCATTGAAACAATGGTTTCGGTTGACGAGTTCTTCGGTTAACGAGCAACCTTCTAGAACGGATTGTGCTCGTTAACCGAGGGACCACTGTACTGTACAGTATTCTAAATTTCAAGCTTAACCCCGTTCGTATCGGCGGGCATTCATAAGTCAGACGTTCGTAAGTCGGGGAGCCCCTGTGACAATAGAATCTTGTTTTGTGTAGACCATTGAATTATGTTATAATATTTTTCACTTTTTAACTCATAAAGTGCTGAAAAGTATACAAGGTAGATGGAAGATATTTTTAATATGAATGCATCTCCCATTATATAAAGGAAGTTACATGGGTTATTTCAATATTTTTGGAGTACAATGTAATGTAATTTGATATTTTTTTTTCCAAAATCACAAGATCGTGCTAATTTCACCTCGACAAAAAAATAAAAGGTTATTCCAAAATATTGAATTTGTGAATGTTCCTTGAACTCTGGGATAATTTTTTTGTTTTTTACTACAATGTATTTCATGGCAAGTTTGTGCAAGCTGCCACAATGTCAAGTATGTGCCAAGATGAACTATGAGCCAACCACTACATTTAGTGAATAATTGTGTTATCTACAATGTTTCATTAATCAGTCGACAGTAGTTAATGTTATAAATTGTAATATTGTATTTAATAATATATTTTGTTTTTTAGTGGTCAATGGAAAGTGCTTACTGGGAATGAAGAGGGGGCACTTTTTGGATGGTGGGCTTGGTTCCGTAGCCGCCAACTCACTCAACACATATCTCCCAATGACTGTTATATGGTGGCCTCCACAGTTTCCTCAAAAATTCTTCGGGCAATTGCAAATAAGGAAGGATTTCACTTTGTTGTAAGTACTTATGGAAACAAAGACAGATCTTTGGTTTACATTCTCAACTGGGCTGTTTTTGGCATGTAAAATAAGAAGTCCAAGTCATTGGCATAGATTTGTTGTGAGTGAAGGAGGGGATGACTTCCAACACTTGTAGAAGTTTGCTTCTGAACATGATTTTTTATTTACTTTGTTTTAGAAAGCACAAGGCTTATACATAATTAGTTTAATTTTTTGTTACCTTATAATCTGTATTTTCTGTTGTCTTTTAGTAAAGTAAATCCACAAGTTCATATTATACAATAATTTGTTCCCTAAAAATGAAGTTACTTGCTGAGACTGCCTTATATATAACCTGACAAGCTGACCCTTGACATCAACATTAACACCGGTATTTGGTCAATCCTTGTGATTAGAAGCAGGTTGACCCTGATATCACTAGCTGTCATCTCAGAGGAGGGGATTGATGATGACCTGAGTTGAAAAGCGTGCACTCTGACTTCACTGTCAGGTCTCAGTCAAGGGAGGGGATGTCAGGCCTGGAAGACCTTGTCGATAATGACCTGAGTTGACAAGTGTTGACACGCAAGAAGGACCCTAGCTGACATCAGTCAAAATTAAATCTAAAACTCATACTGAATGTTGACCTCAGACTATTCTCTCACTCACAATGATTCGTAAACAGCAAAACAGAAAATGACAATAATATTTATTTATTTTTTTTTTTTTTTACTTCAAAATCTGAGAGGTTTTAGATTTTTTATTCTGAATTACATGAATTATAGGTGGGGGATTATTATATAGGAAATCCTTCAACCCAGTTGTATGGGGGGATGTATCTCCCATGACTCCCAGGATCTACTCCCGTGTTTCAAGTTGACACGTAGCAAATAAGAAAATGTGTATTGGTGTACATATATACACTGTTTTGTATGCATAGTCTTCAAGAGCAACTGTTTTGTGAAATTTCTCTCTTGGCTTGATTGTATTCTGCATCTCTTGGGAGGAATACAAATTGCCTGTAAACCTGATCGCTCCTCATTTTATCATCTGCATCAAACTAATCAGATGTGGCCATCTGTGTATTCACATCCGCCACTGTTTCACCTGCTACTGTCTCAGCTATGTATACATCTTGTGATAGGAAAAGTAAGGCTGTACGGTCTGCCATTCTAAAAATCACCAATTGTTCCCTGGTTCAAGAAACCTACCAGATTTTCTCTAAATTTCTTATAATTTTTAGATGATTTGGCAAAAGGTGATGCAGTCGTCAATCTACTGGCTGTGCATCCTGGCTTTATATGACTAAGAATGAATGCTTTACAATCATCATTGTTAGTAACATTTTTGTATCTTGTCACATCTTCACATGTACATATAAAAGTTACTACATCATTGTTTGTATCTTCCCTGTGAAATCTGAGTTGCAATTATACTGTAGTAGAATTTTCAACATGTTAGTAATGGTTGCTTGCTGTACTATGTTAGCCATGTTAGTGATTAGTAAACCCTCGAAGATTCGGACTCGGTAAATCTGGATTTTGGAAGATCCGGACAAAATTTGGGGATTTCGGGGGACTTGGAAGCCTCCTTAAGAAGCTTTCCCAAAACAGAACAAAGATCATCTTCGGCCGGTGTAACCAAGATGTCAGCGCGCAGGACACAGGTGTCCAAGGCGGGAAACATAAACTGAGTTGTCAATTATTGTTTGTGGGAATATTATTTCATTCACTCTAGTAATGATACAATGTTTCTTATATTATCAATTTGCTGTTATTGTTAGTGTTTAATGATATAATGCTTAATAGTGATTAATCGTGGCATTGTCGCCAAATTAGGCTTGTCACTGTAACCACCAGGCTACTGGCTACTAGGCCAAGCTGAGGGGTGTCATGGTTGTTTTTCAACTCGTATTTTTGGGTAGATATACGTAACTTTCTTCATTTATTTTTACTCGGTTACATGCATACACCATCCTTCATAAATATTGTGAAAAAGGTAAAAGAAATAATTGTCCTAAGGGCAAACACACGAGTTAGCTGGCTTAGTGGGGCAGATGGAGGAGGTGAAGGTAGGCGTGTGGTGGGGTGGGGAGCGTTGCTAGGGAGTCGGAAGAGGTAGTGTCCCAGCTGGTTAATGTTTCTATGATGAAACAGGGAGTGTATACAAATGGTGACTGTTAAACTGTCATTTGGCTTTTATTTACTGGTTTGGCAATCCAGTATTTTTTGTTTTATCTTATTTCTTGGTATTAATTTTATTTATTCCTCTCATTTACTGGTACTGTATATATTGTTTTAAGAAAACTATGGTTACTGTATCACTGTATGGACCTAAAGTCAAATATCTGTTCGTATCATTTATTAACATTACCCTAATTTAGTAGAAAATCTTAAAAGTAATATCTCCGTCAGCTGGAACTCTCCAATAGCTGGAATTTAAATTTTCTCAAAATTATTCAAGAAAAATTCTGAGCAAATTCTGGTTTGGGAACAAATTTCGTGGTTGAAAATGACATGTATTTTCTGAAAATTCCAAGAAAAATTCTGGAAAATCTCAACAAATTTTTATTTCCCTCTTCCACCCTCTCTTTATCCTCTCCCTTCTCTCCCATTCACCTTCCCTCTCCCTCCAACTACCTCCCTCCCCCATTCACCTTCCCTCTCCCTCCAACTACCTCCCTCCCCCATTCACCTTCCCTCTCCCTCCAACTACCTCCCTCCCCCATTCACCTTCCCTCTCTCCTCTCCCCCACTCACCCCATCTTCCCCCTCCACCTTCACTCCTCCCTCTCCCATTCCTTTCCTCTCCCCTTCCACTTCCCCATCTTCCCCCTACCCATCTTCCCCCTCCCTCCCTCCCCTACCACCTTGGAAGACATTGGAAGCATAATGTGTTGTCTAATGGTAGACCCTGCTGCCAAATGGCGTCACAAAAATTTTGACCAAGTCCCAGGTTGCTGATCTGACTTTCTGCCTCATTTACACACAATTGCAGGGTCTCAATTGTCTCTCTTGCTATTGACAACACAACATATGTAACTTTTCTCAATCTTGATATGTTTTATTCTTTCTATGCTTTTATTCTATGAAATCAGCTAACAATAATATTAAAGTGGGGCCCTCTCTGATGGGCCCCACTTGTCGGGAAGGTTGTGGACCCCAGGGCCGACCTGATCATCAAACTACTGGGACTTCAACTGAAGGATCGGCTTTTTTCACACTTAATTTTTCCAACATTCGCGGCCTAAGATCCAATTTTCCTTCTGTAGAGCATCATCTATTAACCTCTTCCCCTGATCTCTTACTTCTATCTGAACTTGAACTGACCAAAGCAGCTTCACCCAAACCTTTTCAAGTCTCCAACTATGACCTTTACACCTCTTTCCATTTGAAGGGAGGTGTATGCGCCTACTGCAACACACGTACACCTATAGCTCGACTCACGGATCTTGAATCTTCTCTTTATGATGTCATTTGGCTCAAAATATCTCTACCAATTATGACTATTTTTCTTTGTTTCCTATACTGTTCTCCCAACTCTACCAACTATTTGGAACTCTTTGACTATTTCACTTTTTGCCATGAATCTTTGCTATCCACACACACCCCAACACCAAGATCCTCTACCTAGGTGATTTCAATGTACATCACAAGAGTGGCTTGGCTCTGCAAGGGGTGACCCAAGTAGATTTGAGGCACTCTTTTTTCTTACTTAATGATCTGGAACAAATAATTAAACACCCTATATATGTTCCAGATCAACACGATCAACTTGATCTTTGTTGTACCTCTAACCCCTCACATTATTCATACTCAATTTCTGCCCCCTTAGGGTCTTCTGATCACAATCTTATTTCTATTAAATCAAACTGCATGACCACCTCCCCCACCCCCCTCTAAACGTCAACTATGGCACTATCGGAGAGCAAACTGGCAAACCTTCCGAGAATTCTTCTCCGACTTTCCCTGGGATGAATGTTGCTTTTCTACTCGGGATGCCTTGGTTTGTGCTGACAGCATTGCTGGGGTTATACATGGTGGTATGAGTGCATTTATCCCATCTTCTACCAAAACTTTCACTTTACAATTACGGTTTGATCACTCCTGTTCTCTTGCATGTAGGGAGAGATATAGGGCATATCAAGTTATGAAACTATCGCCTTCTCCTGTTACCCACTCCTCTTTCATTACTTCTAGGAATCGATGTAAGGTTATTCTTTGTCGGGCCAAGAGGAATTGACACTGGCACGAGTAAGGAAGGCAGCCAAGAAAATGGGAGAGAGAGTTGGTCCCAGTACACATCCTTGTTTTACCCCTGTTTGGATGGGGAAGGACTCGGACTGGGAGCCATCGTGGATTTGGCTCACAATGGCGATGAATTTTGGTGGGCAGACAAAACAGCTGAGGGTCTGCCAGAGGGCTTTTCTGTTGACCGAGTCGAAGGCCTTGATTTGGTCGATGAAGGCCATGTATAGGTCATGATGCTGTTCTCTGCACTTCTCCTGTATTTTGCGGGCAGCAAAGATCATGTCTGGTGCCTCGTGATGATCTAAAACCACATTGAGATTCTGGGAGGAAGTTTTCCGCCTCAGGATGGAGTCTGTTTAGGAGGACTCGGGCGATAATCTTGCCAGCTATGGACACCAGCAAGATCCTAAGGTAGTTGCCACAGTCTGACTGGTTTCCCGTGTTCTTATAAATATTGACGATGGAGGCGTCTTTAAGAGCTTGGGAGATTTCCTCCTTTTCCCATATATTCTCCAGGAGAGAGTGGAGACGACTGGTAAGCAGAGTTCTTCCTGCTTTGTACACCTCGGCTGGGATTCCATCAGGCCCTGAGGCTTTGTTATTTTTCATCTGTTTGATGGCAGTAGCTACCTCATCACTGGATGGAGGATAGCTGAGGTGGGTCAGCTCTGGATGCTGAGAGACCTGCTGGGTAGTCAGGACACCCACATCAGTGTTTTGGTTGAGCAGTGAAAGGTAGTGCTCTTTCCAGTGCTGAAGGATGCCTTCTTCGTCTTTAATTATGGAGTTACCGTCAGATGAGTGGATGAGGATTGCGCCATGAGTGATTGGCCCACAAAATGTTTTAGTGGAATTGAACAATTCACGCATATTGTGCTGATATGCAAGTTTTTGTGCTTCATTTGCTTTATTTTTAAACCAGTCGTTCTTTAGATTGCAAGGTTTGTGTTGTGCTGCTGCTTTCTTCTTGCGGAAGGTATCAGCTTAGATCCAAGACTGAGGGTTGTTCTCCCAGTTAGTTAAAGCAGCACGTTTATCATAGACGAGTTCAATGATTGCTGGGTCATTTCCATTAAACCAGTCCTGGTGTATTCTTTCGATCTGGCCGAGAGGGTCTCTGTAGGTTTATGTCATGACAGTGCCGAGAATATCCCCTTCAGCACTGGGATTTGGGTTTGTTCTCGGGTTGTTTATCAGCCCATGTTTGAGATGCTCTCTGAAAGCATGTGCTACTGCTGGATCCTCCAGGCGCTTAGTGTAAAAACCTCTTCTGGAGGCTTGCTGCCTTTGGCGTTTTGGGGCGACGTGAGGTGAGAGCTTGGCTCTGACGAGCCGATGATCAGTGTTGCAGTGGTCTGAGCCACGCATGTCACGGGTGATGAGGACATATCGGCGATCTCTTTCTCTGACAATGATGTAGTCAATGAGATGCCAGTGTTCGGGTTGTGGGTGTTACCACAAATCCTTGAACTTGTCGGCCTGCCTAAACAAGGTATTGGTAATAGTGAGGTTGTGTGCAGCACACTTGCTGAGGAGGAGTAGGCAATTGGGATTACACTTGCTTAGTCCACGTCTCCCTATGGTTCCCTGCCAAATGTCAGCATCTCTGGGGCCCACTGCTACTCAGAGATCCCCTGCTGGTCTAGCCTGGGCCCACGAGGCACCCAGTTACCGTGTGTTGCCACGAGGAGACTCGGCAGGAGTCTAGATGGTGAAGAGGCTGTGTACTGGCAGGGGAAGACTTATGCAAGATGCTTACCTGTTTGCCATGAGGGCTAGCCAGCGGCCGTAGCTGAAAGCGAAAAGAAGCAAACAGTGCTTGCACCTTAACACTAACATAATCCTACCAAACTAGATGGGAATTAAGAGAGGAAGCATCCAGAGTGAGGTCTTATTTTATGACAAGTGTGTGTGTGTTTTAAAGATCGGCTCTTGAAGAGCGCTTGGCAACACTGGTGCATGTTACCATTCCTTTTCACTCCATCTCTAATCACCCACACCTTTTTGCTTTCACACTCCATATTTTAAAATGTTATACAACATAATGTTGAAGGGATATAATGTTACTCATTTATAATTACATTTACCACAGTTTCCCTCAAAAATACTTTAGCTTTTATCTTTATTCAAGACATCTTCAGGTCATGAGACCCACTAATCCCCCACCTAACAATGGGTGACTTGACATTGCATCAGAAAGTTAGTAATATGAGACCGCTAATCCCCCATCCTACCAGTCTTTGCTCTAACACCCAGCTTCATTCGCAACCGTATCATATAGGTTTTTAGTTTTTAAATATATTTATTTAACTAAACTTTTAGAAAAAACTATTCTGGATTATTCTTGTAAAGAAATTGAGTCTGTAACTTAATTAGAACTGCTTTGACAGACTCTAGTCGTTTAGACTCTCCAAAAAAATTCCCTAGCACCCAGAAGCATTCTGGGGATGTGGGCTAGTGTCTGTGCAAGATGCATAGTGGCCATTTCACTAACCATTTCACCTACTTCTCGTAAATTAAAAAATATTTAACTATTTCATTATAAATATTTTAATACACATCACTATATCACTTCATAAGAATAAAAATCGAGGTTGTAAGAGATAAATATCTTGAGGTGGCAGCGCAAACGTCACTGTGGCCATTTTTAAATTACGCCTGGGACGGACACACTCGCTGCTTACTGAGGCAGATGTACTACTGGAGTTTGTTGTCTGGGGACTGTGTGGTATACAGCACCTAGACGGGTTACCACCTAGCCTTAAGATATGGTACCGCACAGGAGAGTGGTATTAAAATTTGACCAGAAAATTTTAGGGGGGGGGGAGCCATAATGGCATGTCTTATCACGAGGCAAAAGCTTCATTTACATAAAATCAAAATGCCACTTATGCATCTCTGATTGTGAGAGTGTTAACAGTACAGTAGTTTTAATTCAAGTGTTGTGCATTTGCCAATTTTATGGGGTGAATGCTATTTCCAAGACATGAATTAGTACCGACTGTCACTTGACTTTTGGGCCAAGCTTGGTTATAGTATTGTATTGGGTTTGAGGAGTTATCTTCATTTTTGTGTTTAATACAGCCATTAATAAGCTTTTTATACTTTACAGGAAACACTGACGGGCTTCAAGTGGATGGGCAATGTATCTTATGACCTCCTGCAGAAGGACAAGACAGTGCTGTTTGCTTTTGAGGAAGCCATTGGGTTTATGAATGGATCTGAGGTATAAGTTTTGACAATTTAAGTTGTTCATACTGTATATACGTACTGTATGTATTGTACACTGGATTCTGTCAAAAATTAATTTTTTGCTCATTTACAATTGATACCAGTTTAGAATTACTGTTCATTATGCCCAAAGAATATGCCTTTGAAAATTTGGATCTTCAGCATCAGTCCTAATCATTTATAGTTGAGGATAATCTGAAGATTAGCCACCTCTGTTGCAACAATCCTAGCACTTAAAAAGGGGTATGAAGAAACTACAGTTGGGAAGCTCATCACTTAGCAACTATTTGAGTCATGATCATTCCATAACAGGATGCAGGACTAATACACAGTTACTGCTGCTTGTAAGCAACATGTCTAATCTCCTGACTCGGCCTTTTCATTAAGAAAAGCAAAATGCTGGACTTCCTTCTGCACATTGTGATTTCAAAAGCAACACAATTCTAAGTGTTACTTTTACTGCTAGAGTAGATTAACTTTCTGTTTTGCAAATATGGTAACAAGCTCTTATGGTAATCCCAACATGATACAATATGTGTCTTAGCTAATCTAATACAGTATTCCCTTAAAGCTCGTTGGGGTTAGGTAAAATGGACCTTGTGAGAAAGCAAAATCTGAGTTTTTCGTGCCAGTCCCAGGAGTGTGCAAAATACATAAATAAATAGCTATATGCACATGTATAACAACATTATGTATGCATAAAACAATATACTGTAATAAATATGAAATAGTATAAATAAATAAACATAAACATGAAATAACACTGTATGGACATTAGGTCCACACAGTGATAGTTAGCTGTGGTAGTGAGAAACATGATAACCAGTACAGTAGGCTATCTTATGACCTGGGAAATATGATGCTCTGTAGTGTTGACTCCTCTTGATCCTTGGCACACAGCCTCAGATTTATTTATTTTACATAGCAATCCGTGAGTTTCTGAGGGACGCAAACCTTAAAACCGTGAGCTTTAAGGGAATACTGTTCAGTAGAACTCTTTGCAGCAACCATATCTGCTTCCACAGCCTCTTTATCATTATTAGACAAAATTTATTCAAAACTATTTGTTTTATTAACCAGTCCCTTATATCCTCCATACTTCTTTATGTCAGATGATCTGTTTCTGTATTTCCATGGTTGGTGAGCTAATGGGATCCAGCTTATATTCCCCCTCCTTTTAATTTTCTTAGCAACAAATGACATTCTTTATTGTGTCTCCTACTCTATCATCCCCAATCTCTCATGTCTTTTTATTCAGATGCAACTTACAGCTCTTGAAGTTTAAAACACTATTCAATAATGCATCTTTCTCATCCATGGAACACTAGGCAAGCCTCACAGTGTGTCCTTTAGAGGATACACTGCCCTGTATAACTTCCCCCGTATATCACAGAGCTAAAAGATTAATATTAAAATGAAGGTGTGATTCCGAAATTCCCCTTTATGACTGAGCCTAGACTAAGTAACTCGTTAACCCTTCATACTCCTGTAGGGTTGCTTAGAAGTCAACTGGAACTTGAGTTTAAATTTCGAATAAATGGCTATAGCCGAGTCTTCAATACTGAAGACTGCATTACTCATGCAACTAACATGACAGTGTGATTAATTGATGTATGCCTAAAATAGGAACTCTGGTGTTTTAAAGATCCCAATTTAGGTACCTGGGCATTTAGTAAGGGCATGACTGATTTTTTTATCATTTCCAGTTGACAATATGAAAGGGTTTAATTGGTTCCAACCCTCAGTTATATTTGAGTCATTCAATCTAGGAGAAGATTTATAAAGGGGTGTCAGGATCAGTCCCTCATTACCTGATGACAACTGGGTCAACAGAGTTGTGCCCATCCCCTGGTCTCTGCTGCATTTTCAGGCCTGGTGCCTTAGAAAATGAGTGGGATGGGGGACATCCTGTTTTGGACATTCTGTTTTGGTTTTTCCCAACAGTTGCCATTAAGTAATCAGTTAACTCACACAAACATGGAAAATAGCCATAAAAGTTGATGGTGAGGATGGGACTAGAAGATACAGTTGCCTGCACTTATACCTGGTACAGTGACTGGCACATTTTGTGAGCTGTGGGTATTTTGTGGAATGCTTAGTCTGGCTACTATTGCGAGGCTCCTTGGGGTCATTCCAGGAGTTTTAATATAATTTAAATAAACTGAGTTGCCACTTGTCACAAAATGCACATGCTACTGTACCAAGTATAAGTGTTTGCAATTGTACATTTAAAAAGGTAATTTGCAGAATTCATCTTTGTTATTTTGCTCAAAACCTACAGGTACTGGATAAAGATGGAGTGTCTGCTGCCATGCGCTTAGCAGAGATGGCAACCTATCTCTTAAAGCAGAACATGACATTGACTGATAAGCTGCACGCTATTTATAAAATGTAAGTTGTTTCTTTTTCTTGTCAGATAAGACTAGTTGATCTTTTTTTTTTAGTTTGTTAATTTCATTGAATGTTGTAATTTACTGAATAAGTTCATCTGAACTAATTAACTTAAAAAGAAACTAATTTCATACTATAGAAGCATTTACTCTGTTCATCATATTGAACCATTTTCACTACAGTTAAACAGGGATTGATAATAGAGTGTAATTCACATCTTCAGGGGTGAGTACAGTGGTCCCTCGGTTAATGAGCACAATTCATTCCAGAAGGTTGCTCGTTAACCGAAAAATTCGTTAACCGAAACCATTGTTTCAATGGATTTTTGGGTAATTGGTTCCAGCTCACCGAAAATTACATACAAACTAAAAATAAATGCAGTAAAGTACACTTACTTTGAGGTGTGCATGTAGAAGGCTCCTGGTTGATGATGATGATGATGGGAATTAGAATGGGGGTGGAGGAGAAAGGAGAAGAGAAGGCACCCCATGCTGCCATTTCATCCATAAAATTTTAGTTCACTTGGTGTAATTCAAGATTATTTTCTTTAAATCAACACTGCACTGCGCTATATATTATCAATATGTAAAATATATTTCAAAATGACCAATAATTTGACTGGAAGCACAGAAAAGAAGCATTTATGTTGAAGAGTCTCAAACAAGATGTTCCTTCCTCTGAACTGGTAAACAAACTGACGCCAAGCTTGGTGTGTTGAGTGGCTGTTTAGCACACAAAAAACTAGTTTCCTGTACTTCAATTATGTTCAATAATTGTTAAAATGACTAAAAAATTTATTATAAAACTTTTAAAATTATTGAATAGTACAACCTTCTTGATATTTACTAAAATGGTAAGGAATTTAAGCCCTAAAACCGATTACTGTATTGGTGGACTACAGTAATACTACAGCTGGTGGGCAGCCAAATGCAGGCGAAAACATGTTGGGAAAAATTCGTAAGGAATTCGTTAACCGAGGGTTTGCTCGTTAACCAAAATGAAGAATCTTATGGAAGGTAATTCGTTAACCGAGGGATCACTGTACAGACGTATCCACAGAGTAGATAACATCTAAACGATCAGTATTTATAGGAAGCCTAAAAATGTGTGTTCATATATTCATTATTATTCTGCCTACCATTATCGAGTCGAGCAGTCATTATTCACTTTAATGATTTTATGTGCTCTACGAAAATGCAGTCCGGAATTCATTGATGAGGAATATAAATTTGTCTATAATAACGGATTGAACTTAAAATACCCTAGATCTTTTATAGACAAATGCCTTAACATCGCTAAGAAATCTTTCTATAGTTTTGTGGTGTCCTGCAAGGTGTCTCTCTTGTCTCAGGCAGCTGGGCCATGCGCGCTCACTCCGCCTCAGTCCGGGTTAAACACTTGCCAGTTTCGCATGTGTGCTACTCTGCTCTCTTAACAGCTGTGCTCCACGTGCTTGTGATGGCTCCCAAACGCCCTCAACCACCTTCATCCAGCCATGGGAAGGCGCCCAAACAAGTGAAGAGAGAAAAGAAGGTCATGTATTTTTCCCATACGTACACCTGGCAACAGGAGAAGGTGTCCATTATATTTCATAAAGTCTTACAATTCGTAAGGGCGTGAATTGGCAAAACTGCAAATATCAACTTATATTATACCTTAGTGCACTATAGCATACCTATACTGTACTGTGTATGAGAAATTACAGTCACCAATACTTACATTTGTATGTGGAAGTCTGGAGCTTGATGAAGTGTACTGTACAGTAGGATGAAATCTGGTTACTGAAGCATAGGGAGATAATCAGGATCGCTGTTGGAAGAGAGTGATGCAGTGGTGGTTGATGAAGAGGCCGGGTGGCGCATGGCGGGGAGGAGGGTGGTGGAGCAGCAGCGTTGACCGAGTAGGTGAGGGAGATGAATCAGCTGGGCGTGCTGCTAGTTCTTTCTTGAAAAACATATTGATTGGTTGTTGTTTCTTCTTGGCTGTGAGGTTTCTAAACATTTCACTCCACTTACACCATTAGCACTGACACTAGGTAGTCTTTTAAGGGCCATTTCACACAGAAACACTAAAGTTTTGAGTGCAGCACAAGAGATGCTATGTCGCAGGCAATGTTTGAGCGCAAACAAAGGGAGAGGAGGTGCTGCAGATGCGTGGGGGTAACTCGTTGCACTGCGGAAGAGGCTCGTAAGCTAGCCACCATCTGCTTACTGCGAATAGTCGAAATCGCAAATAGCAGGGTTTACTGTCTAGGGCAGTGGTGTCAAATTCAAAACCTTTCGAGGGCCAATTCTTATTTTAGTTACCCCCTTCAGGGCCAACACAAGTGCTATATCACATATTTTCAGGATTGAAGTTTACAGCTTTACACATTCCCTTACCTGGCCTACCAGGAATACCTCATTTGGTTTTGTCTGATCTTAAGTCCGTAAAGTTTATTTTACTTCATAAACATGATTATATCTATTTCTATCATAATTTCACGGGATGATAAATTTTACCGTCATCCCGTGGGCCACACCTGACCATCCCAAGAGCCACATTTGGCCCGCGGGCCATAAGTTTGGCACCCCTGGTTTAGGGGTTTTACTGTATCTTAAAACGGATTTTTTTTAAGTTTAATTCTTTTTTTTTTTTCCTTTTCAGGTATGGGTACCATACGTCCAACAATTCCTATTACATATGTCATGATCAGAATGTTATCAACAAGATGTTTGAGAGAATGAGGAACTTCACAGAGCCAAATACTGTAAGTGTATCTCAGGATGTTGTTGACAGGAAATTAGATTAGGAAGAAGTTTTCTCAGACCAGCCACTTCCTCCTCCTCCTCTCCCTGGCTGCACACCTGATCGTAGTTTTTTTTTTTTTTGCACGCCATTCCTTTATAGGCAAACCCTCCATTGTATAAGAACAGAATAAGATTTATAAGCTTTTGTTTTTTTGGTGTTGGAATACTTGTGCGATTTAAATGTTCACGATAAGATATACAGTTGTCTGGTGATTCATGGTGTGTTGCCAAACTGCCTGCTACTATCAGATACACTCCATCTCCCACATAGAATATACCCCTATTATCTTAATTTGTCTTATATATCTATAGTATTCAGTATAGTATTTTCTTTATTCATAAGACACACTAACACATTGAGATGACTTTTCTGCAAGTTCTGTGGTTACTTACATATAACAATGACATTAGCGTTCAGTCATGTGAGAGGTGACTGATATATTTTGGCTTGGTAGAAATTTAGCACTTGTATGGTACTTTTATTACTTATTATGGATATTTTTACTTTACAGTAAAACCTCATTAAAGCGGACCCCACTAAGCCAGATATCGCTTAAACCGAACAAAATTTGCCCCCCCAAATTAAAAAAATCTGTCCTAAGATGACATGTCCGCCTTGAGCCAAAATTTCGAGGGACCAAGGTGGACAGACTGCGTGATTCACCCACGCTGGTAAACAAAGGGACGTGTTCAGTCATAAATTAGCGTCGCCCATGATAGCATCTCTCCCACTCTCTCACCCCGCCGATTGTGTTTAATTGCCATTTAGACATGCCGACCTTTATTTTCAGACTTATTTGACATTGGCAGTAATGTGATTATATTGTAGGCTGAAGTAGCATACATATTTTTGTCTTTTTATTGGAAAATTAGACAATAACCATGACCCCTCAGAAAGTGTTTGGTGTCCGTAAGAGTGGTGAGAAGGTTAAGACTAAGACGTTATCAGTGAACAAAAGTTAAAGGCGATTGAAAAACTAGAAAAGGGTGCTACTCCTCGCAAATATGAGCTGAATACGGAATTTCAAAGCGGTCGGTGTCGGATATATGAAAATCGAAAGATAAGTTGCACAAATATGCCATGAAATTTAATGTGGACCAGGTAAAATCTGTCATTAAGAGAATGAGGAAAGTTGGGAATGAGAACTTGAAAGAGGCAGTGTATAAATGGTACATTAACTTTTTAATTAAAAAACTTGTATTGCTTTCATAAAAATTTGATACATTTGTGGTGTACTTATTCGTTTTTTGTTTAAAATGGCGGTTATCCAAGCGGTTGGTCTTCCCATCCACGCACCAACCATGTGAGGATCCGGTAAACATGGTGCAAACTTTCATATCTCCGGGAACTCTTGTCCCCAGGCCCTGAGCAGAAAAGTTTGGAGTGATTGTCTCGCAATTTTCTCAGATTTTCTGGTAATTGCGCTGTCGAGGGTTTAGATATTAACACCCTCTGGTTCTTTTAAAGATTACTATCAGGTGGATCACTTCTGCTTTCACCAAGAATATTGAACCAAATTATGGATATTTGTAACAAAAGATGTCTCTTTTTAAGTATTTACACTGATAATTGGCATTCAGGCAGTACAGAGCAACATAAGCATATGGAAGTTGGCCGTACTGCCGGTCGGAACAAATGTCGGGAGTGTAGACACTGGATGTCAAGCATGGGGTCTTGTATATCAACACGGCACAGGTGGTAAATAGGTGTCTTCTCCTCAACAACTTCACAGCAGAACAAGTATCCTCCTAACCGTCAGTACTCTGGTTTTAGCACATAAATTATCCAAGAGGAAACTCAGCGTCTACCTTGTTCTTTCTAGCTTATATTGTGTGATACTGTACGTACTGACTCTAAATTAATGTTGTAAACTATACAGTAGATGTTTTCAACCTTATATGTGTACTCTTTCTTTGATGTAACCCCATAGGAAAAAAGTCTAATGGGGCAATGTCTGGGAATAAGGAGGCCTCTACCATCACCATTTCAACTACAACCAGTGCCGCCAGGTGATGAGGGCTGCCAAGCACACAATTCATATTATAAAAGAAATCTGACGAGACAATTTTTATTTTTATTTTTTTCTGTAATACAGTGATATTCCCATTAGCCGAAACAATTGGTGCAGAGCACTTCCGGGAATGAGAGATTTCCGGGTAACAAGACGACTCTCAAAGCCTGAAAAAATCTCTCGTGCCCGGAATTTTCCGGGTAACGGAAAATTTTTCTCGGAATTTCCAGAAAATGCGCCTGATTTTCATCTCTCAAACCCAGAAAAAGTTCCCCCATCCCCAGAATTTTCCGGATATCGGGAAATTTTTTTATGAATTATCCGGAAAATGTGCCCCTCGGAAAATCGTTCCCAAAGCCGGAATTATCCAGAAAATTCCGGTTTTGGGAACAATTTCTGAGAAAATTTCAATAATGGCTATTGGAGAGTTCCCGGTTTGAGAGATTTCGGTTTAGGGAGATATTACTGTATACTGAACTAATAAAAAGGTAACTTTTTATTAGAAAATTAGTAAAAGAGGAAACTTTCCTTTTCAGTATCCAAAGAGTGTTGGCAATGGCAGATTCATCATAAGGGATGTGCGGGATTTGACAACAGGGTATGACTCTTCACAGCCCAACAAACAAGCAGTCTTGCCAGTTTCCAAGTCTAGTCAGATGATAACTTTTTCCTTTGCCAATGGCTGTGTGCTTACCTTGCGTACTAGTGGAACAGAACCGAAGATCAAGTATTACTCAGAAATGTGTGCCACACCAGAACAAGAGTGAGTATAGTAGTAGTTTAAAATAAAATGTGTGGTAAGATTTTTTGTGTATAGTTCAAAGTGTATTACAGTCATGCGCCGGTTAATGTCCTAGATACATTCTTGGAAACGTAACGTTAACCGAAATGGACGTTGTCCGATCATCACATAAACTTTGTCTTTATACTTACGTGTATGTGGAATACTATATATATATATATATATATATATATATATATATATATATATATATATATATATATATATATATATATATATATATATATATATATATATATATATATATATATATATATATATATATATATATATATATATATATATATATATATATATATATATATATATATATATATATATATATATATATATATATATATATATATATATATATATATAGTAAAATCTTGATAAATCGAACTTTGATATATCGGAATTTGCCTTTTTCAGACTTTGAGATGCTCTGGTCCCCAGAAATAAAATAAAAAAGTTTTAAGAAATGGGGAAGATTAAATAAAAGAAATTTATGAAATGAACAACACTTACTGAATATTGTACAGTGGTTAATTGGATTTGCTATAAGCCTACTGAAAACTAAGTCACTTGAGTATGTAAGCAGGCTGGGGCTTAATACTTTACACTACAGTATTACTTAAGTGATGATAAATACACTACAATAGTATTTATTAAGTGGTGATGAATACACTGCAATACTATTTATTAAATGATGATTAATACACAACTGTACTGTACTAATTTACTAAGTGTTGAACACAGATGTTGTAGTAAGTCAATCAGCTGTTTGCTCTTTGTAAACAAATGAGTATGAAATGGCTCATGGTGTTCAGTGTGGGATTCTTTTTTCAGGAGAGTTGATTCTTTAAGGATAATATTTTATCAGCCTGGCACCAAATGATCCAAATTATATGAGAATTGTGGTGAAAGTTGCATAAAGAAGTGTTAAAGGAATCTTGGGGGAGAGATCACCCACCTGTAATACTCCCCCTCCCTTCTGCTCCCAGATAAACATTCATCTTCCACACACAATATACTCCTACACTTACTTGTATCTTTATAGTACTGTACAGTATACAGTTTTCTCTTTATTCATAAGACAAATTCTGTGGTTACTTGCATATAACACTTTACAGTAAATAACAATCATCTCAGTGACAACAGTTGTTGACAACCGGACTTATATGTCTGATTTTCAAGCCAGAGTTGTGTTTCATATTTTCATTTAGTTGATGTAATATTCTTTTAATAACCCCATTCTGCTCTTTCTCACATCCATTGTGTCCAGGTGTTGGAGAAGTTTTTTTGAGTGTACAACAGATCCAAGGTTGTGGCACCCTCCACTATATTTACAATGACAAATGTGGCCCAGAGCCTACAAAAGGTTGTGGACCACTGGTGTAGGCCATTACTTTACATCTGTGATAATATTCCTTGCATTTTTTATTTTTGCATGTTCAGTGTCTACATGGGTAAAGTTGGACTTATGAACAAGCCTTGGGAATATAACTTTTTCGTAAGTAAAGGAGCACCTGCATAGAAATAATAGAGAGAGAGTATACATGAAGTAATGGTAAATTGTAAGGATATGACTAATTCTATCTTGTAATATTTTCACAGAGACTGGGCAGCCCTTAAAGCAGAATTAGCAGAGCTGGTGGAGGCTGTAGTGCAGGAGCTGATGGAGCCCGACAAGAATGGTCTCATTCCACGAGCAGACTAACTCCTGTGCTACAATCTTTTTCCGTCTTTTTCTAATATTCAGTTTATTTTAGACATTTAATTTGTTGTGTTCATATATGAAATATTTTCTTTTTGGTTGTTCTTAACTTGTGACTGTTTACTTACTACTGTACATCAGTTGAGAACTGTGCTACTTTACACAAACAATTTTGTGATACTTTATGCCTCTCAGGAATTGGCTTGTAGAATGGTTGCAGTTAGATGCTATTGATAAGTTTTAGAAAATTTAAATTGTCTTTCCCTAAGTAATATGTCTTTTTATTCTTGGTCATTTTTGCATGTGAAAAGAATCAGTCACTTCCGTGCATTTCTTCATTGAGATCGATTGAAATATTGTATTACCATTTAAAAAGAGGATTCAACAATTTACCTTCCAGTTAAAGAAAGATTATCATGACTTTAAAGATGAATCTATGAAGAATGCAGATGGGTCAGATAAATAAGCAAAATAAAAATCTTGCATTATAATCCTTAAATATTTTTGTTATATATACTGTTTATTATATATACACGGACTCTTTTTATCAAGTCAACATGTCATCCTCTTCAACTGCCCATGTTTCACTGCCATACAAGAACATGCTTATCCTTCTGGCTACTTGCAACTTTCCATTCAAATAAAGAGAAGTTCCTTTCGTTATCAATAAAGGCAACGGCTCTCTAAACTTCTTCCAGTCACTTCTGATTCCAACAACCTATCAAGGTTCCATTAGACCAAAGATAGTCTCAGACTGCAACCTCTTCATTCAAATAACAATAGTTTCATGGTGACTGAGGATAGAGAGGAGGAATTCTTGAAAGAGGTTTCATTAGTAAATAAGAAAACAAAGTGATATTTCTGATAGGAGGCCAGTGGCCTATGTAGGATCCTCTTATTTTTCTTGACAAATTGTCTTAGGCTGTGGATAATTGTGTGCATTTTGATAATTACAGTTTACTATGTTTTGGAAAGCTAAAATAGGTATGTGACTTGATTTATTGGTCATTTAGATGAGAATTTTACATTTCAGTTGATGCCAGTTTTAATTTAATTTGGTTCTTTGTATTGCTCAGCTCATTATCGTTGGCTTGATTTAGTCTGATATATTTCATCCTGGTATGGTTGTAGGGGATTCCCCACTCTGTTTCATTTGGGAGATTGTGAATTATACTTTGTCATAAACTGAACTGGCAGTTTTCCCATGTTTCTGAGGAGGATGTTTCCAAGAGAGGATTTTTTTTATGGAGAATAGCCTACCAGGGCACAGGTGATCGACCCACAACAGGGCCGGGGGATAAGCGTAAAAGTAGAAGAGAAAAAGACTATATTAATCTACACCATGATGATGCTCTTTTGGGTATACATAGTACAGTGATGTCTTTCCCTATTAAGTTGAACCAATTTGCATGATACAGTAATTGCTTTCAGAGCAAACACTGTACCTGTATCCTCTCATTAAAGCTAATAGTGAAGAGGGGAGGTAAGGGTGATGAGTACAGTAGAACCTCTATATGCTGGAATTCGCTTTTTGGGGACTTTTGTGAGGTGCTCTGGACTGTGTGTTCATATGTGCGTTTGGACATTGTGTGTGGGTGTCCCACGGCACATGTCTATCTGAGTCCTGCTTACACTCATATAATTATGTGAACTTTTTATGTAGAGTACATATGGTCTTACAGGGATATTTGAGGGTTTTAAGAAATTAGTAAAATTGTGTAGAGTACAGTACTGTACATATTTTAAGAATTAAGTAAAATTGTGTAGAATACCAGTTATAAGAAATAGAAAAGTTAGAAAAAATGCTTATGAAAAGAACATCGCTTGCTCACTGAATACCCAGTACTGTACAGTCTGGGAATAGTGGTGAAAGTGCTTATAAGATGTGATATGGGGCCCTGAAGGAGGGAGCCACCCATCCTACTTCCTCCTACCTACTGCTTCCCGACAATTCTCATCCCAGTTTTTTCTTTACTCATAAGGCACACAAGCACAGTAAAATGACTTCATCAAATTCTGTGGTTACCAGTACTGTACTTACATATAACACTTTACTGTATGGAACAATCTTATTGAGAACAGTTGTTGACAACCAAACTTATGTCTGATTTTCTTGAAGCAGGGTTACCCAGTACAGTATGTCCAAACATCCACCCTTCACCCCTGGATTCACTTTTTTCAGACTTTCACTCTCTTTGGATTGGGGTCTGCCCCAATTAGTCTAGTGTATCAAAGTACTACAATACTGTATATGTAAAAGAATTATCTGATTAATCCAAACCCAAGCCAACATTATAGGGGGCTGATCCCAAGTACATATTGCCCCAAGTTAGTTACCCTGTGGTGAGAATATTCAGGGTGATGAAAGATATTAAAAGTTTAATAAAATAGTCAATATTTTGATATGTTACAAGTTTGGGCCTCTTGGAACCTGTTTTTACCCCCAAAGACTTACTGACTATAATGAAATATCCTACTCTGGCTTGGTTAGTAAAGAGGATTTCAAGATCGATGCTTTGTTTTTATAGCATCTCGTATTAAAAGTGTACGATATATCCAGACCATGCATTTTAGATAGTATTTAAAGTGTGTATAGTAACTAAAGTCCAAGGAAGAAATATATCTTCTTGTACAGTCAGTTCTGCTATAACGCGATAGTTGTGTTCTTGTAAAACATCGTGTTATAGAAATTCACGTAATAGAAATAACAGGGCTTATGGAGAAAATAGGGTTAGGTGCAGATTACTACTCAAAATTGAAAAAATTTTAGTAGTTAGCCAAACACAAAGGTTAGCACAGTCTAAATAAATGTTACATTCATATCTAATAATGAAATCATACAGTAAATGTAACACTTTACCTTGAAAAAATATGAATATAACTTGATGGGGGAGAAGGGTGATTTTGAGGTTGATAACATCGAGCTTATCTTCAAGTGTTATAGCCTTTCTTTTACGGTCATCAACGGGAATGCGATCAACAGAACGCTTCTTGGAGATATTCTTCTTTACCATATTCACAGTTAATACCACAAAATTGGAGAAATAGTAAGCAAAAATCGCGTTACAGCAAACAAGCGTTCGCGTTATACAAATATCGTTCCTCTATTCATAAATCGCGTTAGAGCCAATTCGCGTTGTCAAAACACGCGTTATAGCAGAACTCACTATGTTGATAATAATTCGGCAGAAAGTGCATTCCTTCCTAGTTACAAAATATTATGTAAGAAAATACACTATAATAAATGTATTCACAGCTTTAGTACCTTTGCAAGTTTTTTTGAAGAGCTAGGCAAAACAGATTGTCAGTTGCTAAAGAAACTCATTTTAACCAAGATGAAAGTGAATGTGTATTGTATTCTGTCATTTGAGATATTCTTCTTGAGAAATCCAATTGCCATTAAGTGATGAAAATTGAAGCATGATATGAGGCGCTCAGAGCCAGAGTTATGAATCAACCAAACTTGTCTTCTGCTTTAGTTATTGACATTTGTAATCTTTATATTCTTCCCAACTCAGTAACCAACCATAGGATTATCATGTTTTTTATTTCTTATAATAGTAAATCTAGTTTTGTTTTACAGGTATTCCACTGTGTATGGATTTTTTTTTTTTACACTTATGCCCCGAGTGACGTACTAAGATGCCCGACTAGCATGCCCCGGGTGACATACTAAGACGACCGACTAACGTGCCCCGGGTGACATACTAAGACGCCCGACTAGCGTGCCCCGGGTGACGTACTACGACTCCCGACTAGCATGCCCCGGGTGACGTACTAAGACACCCGACTAACGTGCCCCGGGTGACGTACTAAGACGTTCGCCATTTCCCGCCAGTGTTTAACTGCCTAGTGCAGGTTATCAGGTTCCAGTGTGACTATTAGCCTGTCATGCCACACGCTCGGCCACAGGGAAGCTTCCTGAACGTAATTACCTACTTTTGTTTGTTTCATTTTCATTGTTTGTCCATTTTATCATGTATCAAAGTAATATTGCTAAAAGTAGTGTAGTTGTATTGTAGTGCAGTATTACTGGAAAATAATGCGATGATTGTGTTATAAATGTATTTATTTGTGGAATTATTATTATTTTATGCATTACTTGCTCTACCAAACACTAAGACAGCCAGACAGCTTGGCGACCGAGGACTTTTTATGAAAAATAATGCAAATGAAATATTCTAAATGAATTATTTATAGCAAATAAGTATAGTGATCAGTAAATATATGCATTATTGGCCATCTTGGACACAAAGGCAAGCTAAAAATAGCTGGTAAGTGCAGAGGTGACCACGAGCTCAGCTGTCAAAACAACACTGTCCCCTTATATCCCTTCTCCCTCCCTCCCTCAGCACTGCCAGTTAGCTTAGAGGGTCAATATAATGTATAGTTTTTCTTACTTATTTTTTAATGTTTTATCATTTAAAAAGGTTAAGAATTATTTTTTGAAAAGTTTTGATTTTCTCGATTTACCCCCGCATGGGGGGTACTGCCAGCGTGCCGGCACTCTAACCCAGGGCTTAAGGGTTAAATCAGTAAGGTCTAGTTATAAAAAGGTAAAAAATAAATCTGCACCACATTCGATAACCTGTAATAAGATATTAGTTATCATTAATATTAATACTGAATGGATATTTTATTTATTATTTTTTTTCCTACAGGGATTGGCCCACCTGGGCAAAGGTCACTGACCCATATCGGGGGGGATGTTATAATAATAATAACAATAAAGAACCATAAAGAAATACACAAATGAAAAAAGATCACTAGTGAGCAACAATATATGTATGTTGTGTTCTCAAAGTAAGAGAAACAGTTGAGACCCTGCAATTGTGTGTAAATGAGGCAGAAAGTCAGATCAGCAACCTGGGACTTGGTCACAATTTTCGTGATGCCATATGGCAGCAGGGTCTACCATTAGACAATACATTATGCTTCCACAATCTTCCCAGGCGGTAGTACCTCCCTGTTTGGTAGCTGCCTACTACCTTCTACCTTGAAAGTTTATTATGTAAATACTCACTAACCCATAGGACGTGTTGATGCCCATGTGGCTGGTTTTTTTTTTGGGGGGGTGGGGGGAATACTAGTCGGGTGGATCCAGGAATATCAAAAGGGGGGTGTCCAAAATGTTGTGGGTTGAGGAACATTGTGAGCACAGTGAACCCACCCAGCTGGGGAGCTTTGGAGGGCCAGTGTAACCCCCCCCCCCGCTCCCCGATTATTTATTTTTTTTAACCAATATCATGTGCATTTTGAAGTCATGTGCACTTGATATTAATTAGGAGATATTCTGAAGTCAATAGTAATTACTTTTTACTAAACAAAAATGCCCAATTACTATATTGCATTAAAGAAAAGTATTGGAATTTTCTGATGAAAAGGGGGGTGGGGGAGGTTCTGGACCCCCAGGATACCCCTCCCCCGTGGAGCTGCCTGTGCTAGTCCACCACATGACTCGTATTCCAGTACTCATAGACATGAGGTAGAGAGCAGGGACTCAACATACACCATGTACGCCACATGTTGATTGGCTTAGCAAGTGACATCATACTGTTCCGCACATCTGGTTTGTTACACCTACCTGTAGATTCATCACTCTGGCTCCGAACATCTCATATGCTTAACTAGCAATGAATTTATCTTAAAATTGATCTCGTAGATATGTAACTACCCAACTGTATAAGAAACTATCTGTACTGTTGTTTCTTATATATATATATATATATATATATATATATATATATATATATATATATATATATATATATATATATATATATATATATATATATATATATATATATATATATATATATATATATATAAACAATAAAATGGCATACATAATATACTGTATAGTATTTAAAATCGTTGAATTAGAATGTGCTTTATGTATACATTTGCTGCTACAGTATGAAAAGGAGTGTCAAGAATATATATACTGTAGTGTGATAACTTTTAAATTGTATTTAGATAAATATGGTTGTCACTACCATTCATTATTTTTATTGGGTATTTACTATTGTGTAGGTGGTCATTATATGTTCTGAACTATATAAGTACTGTAGTTGATTATATAGAGTTTACCACCACACACTGAAGCAGTGTTCTGAACTTGAGAGTACAGTACCGTAATCTTGTACAGATAGACCACGTACCTCAGATGAAGATCAGTCTGGACAGTTTATTTTTATATTTAAAGGTTTCATTCAAATAAAGAAAATTAGCCTCAAAGATTAACATTTTATGTTAATGCCATCATTTACATTATGACATTATGAGCTTTTGTGTGGAGAGTAAACTTGTAGATTGTCGCCATCTTTGAGACGAAGAATCTTGTACAAGGTGATCTTCATATATAATATATTGAATGTTTATAGGCTTCAGTACATGCACCTGCTTGACAGTTATTTGATTTATTTGTTTGACTTGGAATGTTTAGATTATAAGGAATATGTGAGTTTATAAAAGTACAAGCAAGGGCAAGAAGCCTCTTGAGGTAATGCACTATATCACTCTATCTTCCCCTCTTGTTTATGCAATATGTCATTGAACGCTTAATGAAAAACATTACAGTGAAATATGGAAAAAGTGGTTAGTGAGGAGATGGTGAAAAATTGTGAGCAAACTTAAGGATGGAGATATACCAGGCATAGATGGAATGACTATGAAAATGTTAAGATAGGTGAAGATGTGATAGAGTGGATGACAATTATATAATGGTTCTGTATAACAGTAAAGAATACAAAAAGAATAATAAACAATACGTATAGTTTTCATGTATAACACGAAAAAAAGTGATAATAATGAAAACAAAATTGATTGAGGAATAAGTCTGTTATTTATACCAGAGAATTTGTACAGTACAGTATCCATAATTGATTTTTATTTTAATAAAAAATAGTGTATTTAGGGAAGTGCTGGGTTCAGAAAAGATTGTTACATGTATTATGTGAAGGAATATGCTGGTAATGAAAACAAGCACACAGTAGTACAGAGGAGTTGCAATAATTCATGAAATACAAATATGTGTTCTTAAATTCGCAGGTACAGTCGTGGTTAAAAGTAATCATCCAATCCTCATACCACCATACCCACGAGCTCAAGAATTTTTTACATGACGGGTCACAAGAGGGTGGGGGAGGTATTAATGGAGGGAGAGCTAAGTGTGGCAGACCCAGGCTAGGTAGGAGGGTGAAAGTTGAGGGCCACATACATAGTGAGAGTGTATGTGGTCTTAGAATTATTCTTAACACCTGAAGAAGGTGTTAAGGTTGGTGGATGTAGCTTGACATTGACGGCCTTAATGACCCTGGCCTAAAGCCCAGGAAGGTTTCATGATGGACTAACTTTCCCTTAGTTATCTATGCCTTTATTTGATATTCTGGAGAGGAAACCCGTAGTTTGCGAGTAATTAGCATTACAAAATGTCATTAATTTTCCAGGCTTCAATACAATCACTGATTACCCCACAATCGAAACGTGGAACTTATATTCGAAATCAAGGGCCCCGGGGGCACTGCTGCTCCTGGAAGGGCACTTGGGGGCACCGCCACCCCTGGCAGGTTTACCTAAGGGCACCAGTGCCCCTGGAAGGGCCCCTGTGTTCGCCACCGCCCTTGGGAGAACCCCCTAGAGGTGCCGCCACCCCTGTGAGAGCCCTTAGGGGCGCCACCGCATCTGGGAGGGCCACTGTGGGCGCCGTCACCTTTGGGAGGGCCCCTGGGGGAGCAACCGCCCCTGACTATGGATGAGTGTAAGCAGTACAAACAAGTGTCAATGAGGATCACTCGGCTTCCTGGTGTGCGACCAGCCAACACAAAGATGGCCGACGAGGGGGAGAATTGGCTTCACCTGACAGTACTGGGAGCGCGCGGCAATGCCGCCTCCACCCTTTATACCTCCATGGTGTGGCAAAGCAGAGCAGACCCAAGGGAGAAGGATTGGTGACACCTCAACCAGGCGACGATGTAACTTCTGGGTTGTTGCTTCTGTTTAGAGGAGCTGGCTTGATCTACGTTCTGAATTCCCTCTTGTCGTTCTCGTTCCTCTTGTGTGCAGCCTCGAGAGATAGGTTGCGGTGATATGCGGCCATGGGGTTGAATATCTTGATATAAAAAAAGGCTCGCTGTCCCTGTGTCCAGAATCCTCGAGCACTGAGTACTACTACCACCACCACTGTTTCCTATTACCAATGGGGCCTAATAGGACCAGGGGGCCCATTTGACCAACCACAGAAACTTGCAATGTTGAAACTCGGTCAAAAAGATGTGTCCCAGTTTCTTTTACCTCCCAAAGCAAATAGTTCTTGCTCTTGTTAATGTGTCCATACTCACCAAGGTTGATATTTTCACCTCAAGATAAAAGAAGATATTACATTATCTTAAGTGTACCTGATTATAGCTTGTACAATTTACCTGAATGAGGTTAGAGTTAATTAATCATAATAATAAACGGTTTATTAATAGAGTTGCAGCCGGTGGCTGAAAATATACAGACTTACATTTGATTTAGACATAATGATATAATATGCGTTGAATACATTTACAGGGCTGTACATACATGCATAAAGTTTCATAAATGGACTGGGCAGAATGCGTACACGTACAAACATTCGCGTTACTCCATAAGCCTGATGATTTTCGGTGATGCGTTTCACAATACAATGGGAGACTTGGATATTATACAAAACCTAAATAAGACCATAGTATTTTCTTTCTTAGATGCAGCTGTAGGAAATTATATATGGTAGATAACCAATACTGTCCCTCAGTACAATTTGAAGTTACTTTTTTTATTATTATTCCAAGTTTATAGTCATGGCTTGTAATTGTTTTTTGCTTCCACTTTCCATTAATTTCTTTGACTTGTTTATCCTCCTCCCTCTTGCTGCATATAACTTCTCTACAGCAACCAAACTTATCATGTCATCCCCAGTTAGGAGTTGTGACTCATTTTTTTTAGTGTAACAGTTGTATTATCTGCTATATATAATGTTAGTATATCCCGGCTGTATCTTTATCTCCTTGTGTATCTACCTACTGTAGTATATACTGTATGGAGATGTATCTGATCTGTTGTAGGTGAGGAATATTAGTAAAGGGTTAAACAATGAGCATGGTCTCTTGTTTAATTTGTTTCATCGTGTATAGTAATGTTGTAATAAACAAAATAATGGTGATTATAATACAGTACTGTACAGTAATGGTGGTGGGGAGAAAATTACTGTAGTAGTAGTGATAATGCTTTAAGGGTAGTGATAGTACTGTAATGAATAGTAGTAGGCCTAGTTGTAGTAGTGCTAAGTAGTAGCAATTATGGTGCAAGTGCTAGCAGAAGGTGTAGTAGAAACAATGTAGTACTGTAGTTGCATTTAGTAAACCCTCTCAATCTACCACATCCCTCCACCACCCAAGGTGAGGGAGCTGTTCAGACGTGGTGGCTATTGGAGCTCTCAAACGTCTGCAGTGCGAGTGGACTGTTCCAGAAAAGCTGTCAGCTACATATTCAGGTGAAGAGCCACCAGTACAGGTGCGAGGACCCCGATTGTGGACAGGAAGCTGCCGACGCCCAGTGTGTCGTGAAGGAGCCGCTACTATGAGTGGTAGGTGGAGGTGTTGCTGACGTTCCTTGGTGACCAGACCAGAGGGACTACTAACCTCACCAGTGGACCTTTACATTGTTGCGAGAGGTTTTGTTTTAATAAATGCATTTCATGAACCTAGATTATCCTCCCAAGTTTTGATCAGTGTGGTAGTAGGGAATGGGTAGAAAAAAAATGCTAACCTTGGGTAATCCTTAAGTGGGTTTTCCACCACAATTTTTGGCGGCCAAACAGAATTGGGAAGGGAAACCTGGTATTTAAGATGCCTGTATATTTTGATAGTTCAGGGAGCTGAACTTAAAAGCTCGAGAAAAGGTAAAGAAGGCACAGCTAATTAGATAACCATTAGAATTGATGAAGCAATTAAAATTTCAGTTGGATCAAGTCCACTGTGCTCTACCAGGTCTTAAACCTTCAATTCGGCCACTTAAGCTCCCAGCTACAGGATTAGATGGACTACGTGTGCAGGTTTCAAGGATGCCAAGTGGATTAAGGATACCTGGCCCATTATCCTCCCTTCATATGTTGTGACCGCACAAATTGGGAGCTCTTAAACCAAACTGACCAACACCGGAGCAGGTTGAGATACATTCAGGAGCCAGTGCATGTCCAGTATACTTACCAACGGTAACAGACGTGACCGATCACCGAAGTCGCTAACAAACCTAATCAGTGTTGAGGATAAAAGTACTACTCCATGGCAAGGCAATTAATTACTGCCAAGGCAGATGATTTATTAAGATTAGGACTAGTTAAAGAAAGCTTTTGATTACACCTGTGAGCGATTTACGTAGATTCGTGTGGTGGCAAGTTTCAGGAGAGTTTAGGTGTTTTACAGTTCACAAATCCCTTGAAGCTACAGAGCAGGTGTATCTTGCTAGATGGTTGCGATGTTACTTTTAACGGAATTCAGATATTCTAGCGAGGGAAGAAGCAAGTAGTTATACCCACAAGTTTTAGAAAAAGGAAGCGTGTAGAGTGTTAGAGGGGTGTGTGGACCATTAGGGGAGTGTGTAGAGTGTTAAAGGGGTGTGTGGACCATTAGGGGAGTGTGTTGAGTGTTAAAGGGGTGTGTAGACCATTAGGGGAGTGTTAGAGGGGTGTGTGGAGTGCAAGGGTGGTGTAGGAAACGTGGAGTATAGTGTCGAGCTCAGAGCGACATACTCTCTTGTGTCTCACGGAGGTAACTGAGAGAGTGAGAGACACGTAAGTGACAGCAACAACTTCATAGTCATATGGACCCTCCCTCCATCCGACCCCACACCACTTCCTCGGAATGATTTACAATAATACAGTCTTTATCGCATATACAAATTTTAATGTACAATTATGGTCAATTAAGTCATTTATTGATATAAAATAATATAAAATATGAAAAAAATTAAATAAAGAAAAAATGTACGTAAGAAATTAAATATAAAAACGAATATTCAAGTTCAAATGCCTTCGGTGATTCGGATACAGCGGGGTTTAAACAGGGAAGCCAACTGTACCGATCTGTTGACTCAACATGGCTGCCAACATTACCTGTAAACAATACATAATTAAATCCTAAAATAATCCTCCAATTCTAATAGTTTTAATACTAATTCATTATTTTTTTTATTTAGTATTAATATAATAATTTTAAAACCAATTAATATTTAACTTGGGAAACTTTACGGGTGATATATACAGACAGATTCTCTTACCGACTACGATAATGAGGCAATTGGCTTGTTTACGTTCATTAGTAATAGATAGATAGACAAATTATTTTATTAGTGGTGAATTTTAAACAAATTCAAAGAGCCGCCCGGAGGGCGGCGTTACTGCTAGTAACATATAATAGATATCTACTTTTCATTGTAGTAGATCATACAAAATGGGAAATTCTGACAGAAAACGGAAATTTTTAACGGAAACGGAAAGTTTTTGTCATAGAAAACGGGAAATATCTACTTTTCAGGAAAGTAGTGTAGTGGACGTCTCCCCTACAAACTGCGTAGCTGCCACCACCTGCTACCGCCTCCCTAGCAACCAACCAGATGTTACCGTATCTTAGCAACGGAACTAGTCACCGGCGACTTCTCGGGTTTTCCCAACATGATTCATAGAGGACTGGCGGCTGCTGCTGGGTATATAAGCTCTGTCTCTCCATTGAGATTCATTCTGACCATTCTTCTTGAACAAGCAACACCTCCTCCTCCGCCGCTGCCTGGCTGCCTTCGCTTCTCCTTGCCTGCCTGGCGGTCCTCGCTCCCGCCAGTGAGCATGGCGACCCACCAGCTGTCCTTCTCTGAGCTTCCTCACCAACCAACTCTCATTCTGGCCCATCTTCCTGAACACGCAACACCTCCTCCCAGCAAGCTCCTAGCTGTCCAGCATTCATTCAACCAGGAGGCCAGCAACAGGCAACATCTTCTCTAACGAAGCTCCTGCACATCTACCTCCTTCAACACGCTACTCACCGAACGTCTCTACTGACCAGCCCCTCACCACACGGCACCTCCAGCACCAGACTGTCTATCATATAACTTGTATATTATACAAGAAAGCCACATTAGAGTTTCCTTCCATCCTGAGTGCTAGACAACATTATTATCTCGATACCCCTACAATGGTGACTCCCGGAGATTAGCACTCACACAGGATGGAGGAGACACTGATCACGCCCCCAGTCTTCAAGCAGACACCAGCTCCTCTTCCTGCCCCACGCACCACATTCTGACGACCCACACACCCCCTCTTTTCTCCCTCAGGTACTCCCTGCTAATGTTCTGCACCCTGCTGCTGTCACGAGCCCTAATCCGCTTCTGCTGACGCAGCCCCTGCTCCTGACCCAGGCCCACACACACCCCAGCAGGCGCATCTGACGACCTTGTACCTGTCGTGAGGGAAGCACAACATTCATCGCCTCCACATTGAGACTATGAACTCATTTTCATTCTCTACTATTATCTCAACTAACAATGCTCTGACTCAGCTATCGAAAGCAAAATTAAATTGATTACAAAGGAATGGATGGCAACAGGTCCCAGCATACAGCATCTGCTCCCATAGACAAAGGCGGGGGAAACAGAGAAAACGGGGAACGTTTCCACTGGGAGACTCAGAAGGTTTTGTGGACGTTTGAGCGTAATATGAATCCTTAAGGTTTTCAGGTTAGCTCTTATCATGACCATTACACACACACCCTCTTTTCTCCCTCAGGTACTCCCTGCTAATGTCCTGCACCCTGCTGCTGTCGTGGACCCAGCTGCTGTCACGAGCCCTAATCCGCTTCTGCTGACACAGCCCCTGCTCCTGACCCAGGCCCACACACACCCCAGCAGGCGCATCTGACCTCCCTGTACCTGTCGTGAGGGAAGCACAACATTCATCGCCTCCACACACCCTTTTTCTCTTTTCTCCCACAGATAGTGTGTATCTAGACAGTTGTATTTCAGCGATCGGCTCATCACGCCATCGCCGTTGTCTCACATGAGGCATGCACCGCCCGGTCTGCCTCACATGTGCTAAGCAACTCTACCGACAACAAGTCTCCTACACCGCCTGGAGGGAAGGGGGAGTATTGAAGTGGACGTCTCCCCTACAAACTGCGCAGCTGCCACCACCTGCTACCGCCTCCCTAGCAACCAACCAGATGTTACCGTATCTTAGCAACGGAACTAGTCACCGGCGACTTCTCGGGTTTTCCCAACATGAATCATAGAGGACTGGCGGCTGCTGCTGGGTATATAAGCTCTGTCTCTCCATTGAGATTCATTCTGACCATTCTTCTTGAACAAGCAACACCTCCTCCTCCGCCGCTGCCTGGCTGCCTTCGCTTCTCCTCGCCTGCCTGGCGGTCCTCGCTCCTGCCAGCGAGCATGGCAACCCACCAGCTGTCCTTCTCTGAGCTTCCTCACCAACCAACTCTCATTCTGGCCCATCTTCCTGAACACGCAACACCTCCTCCCAGCAAGCTCCTAGCTGTCCAGCATTCATTCAACCAGGAGGCCAGCAACAGGCAACATCTTCTCTAACGAAGCTCCTGCACATCTACCTCCTTCAACACGCTACTCACCGAACGTCTCTACTGACCAGCTCCTCACCACACGGCACCTCCAGCACCAGACTGTCTATCATATAACTTATATATTATACAAGAAAACCACATTAGAGTTTCCTTCCATCCTGAGTGCTAGACAACATTATTATCTCGACACCCCTACAGTATATTACATAGTTTTTCGAAAATTAGATTGCCATAGCAAACAAATTTTATTAGAGAAAACGGGAATTTTTTTATAATGGAAAATGGGAAATATCTACTTTCCGGGAAACTTGGTTATCTACTTATCATAGAAAACGGGAAATTTTTATCATGGAAAATGGGAAATATCTACTTTCCGGGAAAGTTGGTTATCTACTTTCCCGAAGAGTAGATTATCTACTTTTCAGGAAAGTAGATTATCGATTTTTCGGGGAAGTAGATTATCGACTTTTTGGGGAAATATTACCTAATTTTCCTAAGTAGATTATCATAGAAAACGGGAAATTTGTATCATAGAAAATGGGAAATATATCTACTTTCCGGGAAAGTTGGTTATCTACTTTCCCGAAAAGTAGATTATCTACTTTTCAGGAAAGTAGATTATCGATTTTTCGGGGAAGTAGATTATCGACTTTTGGAAA